>NW_011379241.1:0-791 GCF_000754665.1 Bison bison bison
AGTTTCTTATATATAATGTTATGTCAATTTGTATTTTAACAGTTTGAAAATACTCTCCAGACATAGTTGAGTGTATATATATATATGCGTATATATGTGTTAATTCATTCAGTCATGGCCAGCTCTTTGTGGCCCCATGGAGTGTAACCTTCCAGGCTCTTCTGTTCATGGAATTTTTCAGGCAATAATACTGGAGTGGATCGCCATTTCCTTCTCCAATACATGCATACACATATCTATATATGTATATACATACACATATTTACCCCCCCCCCAATATATATGTGTAAATCTTGGCCTAAATTTCTTCAAAATCATGTTATATTGAAGAAGAAGAATGCATTTTCCAGTCTTCTTCTTACTGTGAATATATCCATATTTATTCAAGGTTAAGTTTATATTAGAAATTTACAAACACCTATAAAGGTCTTTACTTTTAAAGATAAATGATGCAGACTTACCTTTCTTGGTTATTATCAGAAATTTGATCTGGTGATATCCAGTCAGCACATGGATATGCAGAGCTCTCAATGAATGCTTAAAGTAGTCATTCTATCAACAAATGTTATGTATAACAATCTATATAATAAATGTTCAATAATTGTTATTACTTATGAGTGCAACCCTGTAAATACAGCACTACTGAAATGTTTCTTAAGAGACAAATCACCTGTGAAGTAAACCTTTATGATAACATCAATAGGAAAATATAGTAACAGTGAAGGTACTTGTTAAAGAACAAAGCTTATATTTATTCAATTTTCACCTGTGAAGGATCTTTTTTTTTTTCA
>NW_011379242.1:0-932 GCF_000754665.1 Bison bison bison
CTTCTCCAATGCATGAAAGTGAAAAGTGAAAGTGAAGTCGCTCAGTCGTGTCCGACTCCTAGCGACCCCATGGACTGCAGCCTACCAGGCTCCTCCGTCCATGGGATTTTCCAGGCAAGAGTACTGGAGTGGGGTGCCATTGCCTTCTCCGAAGTAAGTCCTATAAATCTGTAAATAATGCCATCATTGTGTCTACCATTTGGAACATGGTAGACTCAATGAACCATACAATTTGTTCTCTGTTCTTTGCGCATTGTGTTCCTAATAAATATTTTGTTATCAAAAAACATATTACAGCCTTAGGCCAAGTTTTCAGATGTGCAATTCTGAAGCTATATTTTTTTTCCTTTTGGAATTTTAAATATATGTATAAGAGTGCAACCTAAAAAATTAAAAACGATTGTCTAAATCCATCTATCTATCTTGAGTGAGGCATTTCTTTTCCCCTTATCATGTAAGGGCAGGTTTCTTATACTTTCTTATCATTCATGGAGGTGCAATTACATTACACAGCTTCTCCAAGCAGTTAGTCTATGGGGCAGACTTGAGCATTTTTTTGTCCTTAAAGATATATGAATCCTAGATGATTTTAAAGACAGTTGTTTATAACTAATAACATGAAATGTCACTCATTCTTCTCAATTAATTGATCTTATCATATGCAATTCTTGATATAAAATCTCTGCTATAACATAGAGAACAGGGTTGCGGTTGCCAAGGAGGAGAGGTGTGGGGGAAAGATGGATTGGAAGTTTGGAATTAGCAGATGCAAAAGACTACATATAGAATAAATAAACAACAAAGTCCTGGGAACTATACTCAATATCCTGTGGTAAACCATAATGGCTGCTGCTGCTGCTAAGTCGCTTCAGTCGTGTCCGACTCTGTGCAACCCCATAGACGGCAGCCCACCAGGCTCCCCCGTCCCTGGG
>NW_011379243.1:0-843 GCF_000754665.1 Bison bison bison
ACATCTTTACAAAGGAGAGAGAGGGAGCCGTGAAAAAAGGGGGCACCATCTCTGCAGAATCTCTCAAGGTGTCTCCCCTCTTCCCTCCTGGTGTCTGCTTCAGGGCTGGGCATCTACACTGGGGATGTTCCTACAGCACCCACCCAGGGCAGGAAAGCTCCTGGTGAAGAGAGGAGGGTCTTGTCACAAAAGTCTCTCTGAACCCAAGACCACTGTCAGCATGATCTCACCGACCTGACCCACACCATCTACTTTGATGGTCCAAGTTCCAGCAAGCTCAAATCCAGTATTTCATTCAAACTCCGAGAAGCATTTTACTAACCTCATTCCCTTTTCAGCCTGTTAGACACTCTGAATGCTAAAAGGTTATCTGATGATATGAAGGAATTATTTTTAATTTTTTTGTGATGCAATAATGGTATTGTAATGTAAAATTTTAAATGAACCTTATCTTCAGAGATACACAGTGAAATCTTTGCAGAGAAAATTATAGGATGTCTGGATTTCGCTTCAAAATAATATTAAGACGGGAAGTGATTAGGCCAAGACTGATGCATGACTGGCAGTAAGTCAATGGTTGTTAGGACTAAGGGATGGGGCTCATTACATGCACTTCTCTGTTTCACATATACTCAGAATTCTGCAAAAGAAAACTCTTTTTATAAAAGTAAGTAGTGTAAGGGATCCTCTATGACCCACCTCCCAGAATACTGGAAATAAAAGCAAAAATAAACAAATGGGACCTACTTAAACTCAAAAGCTTCTGCACAACAAAGGAAACTATAAGCAAGGTGAAAAGACAGCCTTCAGAATGGGAGAAAATAATAGCAAATGAAGCAACTG
>NW_011379243.1:3833-4636 GCF_000754665.1 Bison bison bison
ACATGTATACCTGTGGTGGATTCATTACGATATTTGGCAAAACCAATACAATATTGTAAAGTTTAAAAAAAAAAAAAAATAGTAGTGTAAGGGACTTCCCTGGTGGTCCAGTGGTTAAGAATCCACCTTGCAATGCAGGGGATGCAGGTTTGATCCCTGGTGGGGGAACTAAGATCCCACATGCCATGGAGCCAGTAAGCCCGTGCATGGCAACTAGAGTCCGTGCGCCTACATGAATGATCCCACATGACTAAACGAGGACCCAGCAGCTCAGATCTGACTCAGCCAGAGACCCATGGGAGTGACCAGAGACTGACAAGAAAAAGAGACCTTCCCCCAGAGAAAACACCAGGTGGTTGTGAAGAAATGTCATGGGAAGCAAGGCACAGATAATCCGAATCTCATACAAACTGTTCCAGTGTACAGGGGGAAAAAAGGAGACATTCTTCCCAACTGCAAATTCTTTTATGAAGGCTTAAAACTGAAACACAACAAGGAAAGTTACAGACAAGCCTCACTCATGGAGGCTGATATAACTAAATGGTGACATGTTAAAGGCACTCACATTAATATCAGGAAAAGGACGAGGACGGATTAACACCAAAGCTGTTAATACTGTGCTGGAGGTCCTGATTAGTACAGTGCCTTTTTAAAAAAAAAAGACTCAAAGGAAAAAAAAAAACCTGATATTATTCACACATGGTGCGGTTTTCTATGTAGGAAACCCAAAGGAACCAGAGATAGTCAGACTCATAAGATAGCTGAGCACATGTGCTGGATAGAAAATCAATATGGAAAAATCA
>NW_011379244.1:0-983 GCF_000754665.1 Bison bison bison
AATTTATTTACAAAACAGAAACAGACTTAACAGATATCAAACACAAGCATAAGGTTACCAAAGAGGAAACATGGCGGGGAGTGATAAACCAAGAGCTTGAGATGAACCTACACACACTAAATATAAAAGATAGATAACCAACAAAGAGCTACTGTACAGCACAGGGACATCTACTCAGTATTCTGTGATAACCTATGTGAGAAAAGAATCTTTTTAAAAAGAGTAAATTATGTGTATAACTGAATCATCTTGCTGTACACCTGAAAGTAACACACTTTAAATTTTCAATAGATTGTTTTTAAAAAGATATACTCAGTTGTTAAGGTTCTAGTGACTACACTGAGAAATGAGATTATATACCAAATATCCAATCTGAAAACTTGTGAGATTCTCATTTTTCCATGAAGCCTTGGATTTTGACTAAAATTGTGGGCTTCATGTGTTAATGTAAAATTGAACCATTCCAAATTTAGGGAAGCTCCAAAGCGATAAAATTTTGATATATTAATAAATTTCCAGGTTTGACAGTTCTCTGCACTGCTTTCTTTAAAAACATACTGGTTCTTTCTTTGCCCATATAGAGAAGATTTTCAGTAATACAACATCGTTAATGCTTAAATTTTGTTCTCTTTGGGACACAACCACAGATCTTTTGGTTGAAAATTACAAACGTATCTTTCTTATAGACTTGGAAAAATGAACAAGAGTTTTTTTTCCTAAGGAAGAAGTTTTAAATGTAATAAATAAAAAGGACAAGCCGTATATGAACACCGTTGGTAAGGAACCGCACATGTAAAATTAAAGAGTTCATTAAAGGAAAAATGAAAGGGAGGAAAGGTTAACTGAGTAACAGTGAACATCACCAACCTCATGGCCTTCCATTTCCAAATAACCTCCTGACAATCGCAGGATCCCATCTGCTACTCTTTATCATCCTAGTGGGGAAACCTAATGGGATATCTTCCAGGGTTCATGAGGAGAGC
>NW_011379245.1:0-941 GCF_000754665.1 Bison bison bison
CCCCAGTTGCTTTGCAGTTTTAATATTAAACATCCTTAATAAGACCAGTTAGATAATGGAAGGGTCAGCATCAAAATTTCAAATTTTTGTGAAAGACAGAAAAGTAGCATTAAAAATATGAAATGTGGAGAGCAAGAAAAGGAACTGATTTGGAAGGGAGAATCTTGCTTTTTCTCATTTTTATCTGTAGGTTATGATTTTGATTTGATGGCATAAAACCAGAGTGAAGATGTTTAGGAGGCATTTGGGAGTATGGGCTTGACACTTCAGAGAGAAGACATATGACAGGAGTTGATTTGGAAGTCGTCTGCCTAAAGGTGACAGTTGGTGCTTTGATAGTGAATGATATCACAGAGCATAGCACTTTTTTCAGAAAAGAAAAAAGCAGTCCAAGGACAGAACTTTTGCCAAGACTCGAGTACAGGTAGTGTCAAAGGAAGAAGAATCAGAAAAGTTGGTAGAGTTTTCAGTGAAGAATTTAATAAATGTATGTCAGGAAGTTAAAAAAGAAAAAGAAAGAGGAGTTTCAAGGGGTAAAAAAAGGTAGTTCTTCCTATTTATATTTTCTAAGCTTTATTGAGGGATCAAAATGAACACACAGAGGTAGTATTAATAAGCCAATTACAATTAGGAAGATGAGTATGTTTTAGAGTATTAGGCATCCGTTTTTCGATCCTAGCTTGGAAGTGACAGACCCACGATTCAAACGTAGCTGTTTCCAGTGTCAGGAATCATGTGCTCTTAGATATTACTTTAATGAGATCAAGAAAGATAAAGACTCAGAAAAGTCTGTTGTATTTGATACGTGAAAGATGGTGTGTATCTTTCCAAGAAGAGAAATCAAATTTCAAGGACCCAAGTGTGGCAGGTCTATACCTGATGAGCTGGAGACAGGAGAGAATGAGCTGGAGATAGGAGAGAAAATGTACTTCATCAAAAGA
>NW_011379246.1:0-1418 GCF_000754665.1 Bison bison bison
AGATTAACATTAGGAAGCTGCACGTGTGTAAAAAGCAACATACACGTCTAACAATGGCTTTGCATCCAGCTACTGGAAGGAAATACACACATGTGCGTGCCCCACACAAACACACACACACGCACACAGCCAGAGAGAGAGGTTCTATAGATGAATAAGAAAAGAGAACACACAGCTGAGCAGAAGAACGGGGACATCAGAAGAGAAGCTATCAATGCCCAAAGCAGGCCGCTCCGTTCCCTGGGACCTAAGGTGAACACAGTAAGGTCCAGTTTCCGACCCGGGTGGGGGTCAGGGAAGGAGGGCGCCAGGCAGACCCTGGAGAGGGACTGGCGCAGTGGCCTGGCACTCCACTCCTCAACAGGGAACCTCAGAGGACCCCCCACATGTGCCAGAAAGCACCGCGGAGGATGCCGAAAGCCGCGTCTGAAGCCCGCTGCAGGGCCATCCACGGGCAAACGGGCACGCTGTGAAAACTCACAAAACTGATCGCTCAGCACCAGCGAAAATCAGTCACAGCTACACGCATAAACGTGAATCAGCTCCAAAATAGTCGTGTTCCAAAAAAAGAAAAAAACCATGAAACATACAGTATGAGTCCGTTTACATCAGGTTCAACAACACGTAAAATGAAGTTGCGTTGTTGAGGAACATGGACAGATGAATTTCTTAAAGCCAAGGGATGAATTTCTTAAAGCAAAAGCACAGAAGCCCTGCCAACGGCCCCTAGCTTACAGCGGGGAGGGAGTGCACGGCTCCGGCTTGTTTTCTCCTTTAAATGACACTCCCCACATTCTTCAGGAGGTAAAATATTCCATAATCAAAATTAAAATAAATATGTGTGGGAAAAATTTTAAAGGTATACCTGAAGCAGGCTAAGAAAGTAATAAGTGAATACAGAAAATAAAAGTGAAGGGAATCACGGAGAATTGACCGCCGCACTCCACCAGCCCGGGACAGAAGATACGGGCAGGTCCAAATGTGCTCAACAGGGAAACAAGGGAATGTAGCATCTGAGATCCTTTCTGCAGAAATCAGGAATCTCATGTAATCAAAACTGTCTACTTTGTTATTGCACTTTTCTATTAATTACAGGCAAATGCAAAATAGACGGATTATCATGGGTTTCTTACAGTCTGAGAATCTGTTGAGAGTTTCCTGTTTCTCTCTGCTGGTTTTTCACATCTTACTGACACTGTCGACATTTCAAAGTGAAAGTGAAAGTCACTCAGTCGTGCCCGACTCTTTGCCACCCCATGGACTATACAGCCCGTGGAATTCTCCAGGCCAGAATACTGGAGTGGGTAGCCGTTTCTTTCTCCAGGGGATCTTCCCAACCCAGGGATCGAACCCAGGTCTCCTGCATTGCAGGCGGATTCTTTACCAGCCGAGCCACAAGGGAAGCCCAAGAATACTGG
>NW_011379247.1:0-956 GCF_000754665.1 Bison bison bison
CCCTCCCCCACCCCGCTTTCCCAGGGTGCGGGTCGGGGGCTGACTCCCCAGAGATGCTCTATCTCAACCCTGGTCACTTCAAACAGAAGCAGCCGCTCCCGCCCAGAGCTCCAGACAGATGCTGAAACAGGCCCAGCCCCTTTCAGTGACAGCAGCCGGTGCAAACTGCACTTTCCCAGGGCAGAGAGGAAATACCCCGTGCGGGGTGGAGTTCGCAGTTCGAGACCCCGCAGTACCTGAGAAAGTCAGAGTGGGCTTCCTGGAAGAGGTCACAGCTGAGGGGGCTACTTCAGCAGGACGACGGGTCCCAGGCCCCAAAGACGGCCCAGGTGGGGAGAGTTTCCTGAGTCCAGCCCTCCCATCCCCTCGGCGCCGCCGCTGTCCCTGGTCCTGAGGGCGGGTCTCCGGGCCGGCCTGGCAGTTGCGCTTCCCCCAGGATGCGGCTGAGACCGGCCCTGGAGCCACCAATGCAGGAGGCCCCACCAGGTCGGGGAAGCTTTACCAGGAAGTGAACCACACGGCCAAGGCCGGATGGCCAAACGGGAAGGGAAGCCAGGCCGACCCAGGGTTCCAGGCGCCGCCATCGGCCCACGCGGAAGGGACCCTACCCAACCAAATGCCTAGCTTTTATTAGGGGAGGGGAGTTCTATTCTGAAAAATATGTATATGAATATAAATATATATATGTTCCATGGTTCACCCTGGCTTCTCTGATTTAAGAGGATTCTGCCTTCATTCCAGGGGGAGCTCGCTGGGGGACGGGAGGGGTGCAGGGCCCGGATGAGGAGCCGGGAGAGGAGGGGTGCCCGCCCCCGAGCAGGCTGGAGCGGGGAGACGCAGGACCCAGAGTAGGCGGGTGGTGGAGTGCGGGCGAAGGCAGGTGGGCAGGGGTGGCGCCCTGGGTGCGGGCACGGGAGGGTGCGGGGAGCGGAGCCCGGGAGGTGGCGGCGGCCCGG
>NW_011379248.1:0-700 GCF_000754665.1 Bison bison bison
GCCAGGCTCCTCTGTCCATGGGATTCTCCAGGCCAGAATACTGGAGTGGGTTGCCATGCCCTCCTCCACAGGATCATCCCAACCCAGGGATGGACCCCAGAGCTCCTGCGTTGCAGGCAGATTCTTTACTGTCTGAGTCACCAGAGAGGTCTTGATATTTCTTTAAATGTGTTCTCACTTACGTGTGACTCACCGAGCTAACAATTTTCCTAGCGGTGAGCATCAGAGAGCTACAGTTAAGATGATGTGTGTTTACAGAAGATATGCTAGAGGTCACTTTGCCTGTCTTTCTGCAACAATGAAGAACCACAGTGAATGATAATGTATGTTGACCCTGTGATAAAGTCAATGAGCCTGCAGTGGCAAATTGTGAGTTAGGAACAGGGAGGTAAGGTGCAGAGTGTATGTTTTGTTTGGAGTGTGGATAACCTTTCTGGAACGGCAGTTTGAGGCTGTCCAGGGGGCTCAGTGGTAAAGAATCTGCTTACAAGATGCAGGAGACACCAGAGATGCATGTTTAATCCCTGGATCAGGAAGATCCCCTGGAGAAGTGAAAGGCAACCCACTCCAGTATTCTTGCCTGGAGAATCCCATGGACAGAGGAGCCTGGTGGGATACAGTTGTAAAGAGTCTGACACCACCGAGTGACTGAGCATGTAGGCACAGCATTTTTTCCAGCAAAAGAATCAATCAAGACGTA
>NW_011379249.1:0-996 GCF_000754665.1 Bison bison bison
CATCACCGACTCAATGGACATGAGTTTGAGCAAGCTCTGGGAGATGGTGAAGGACAGCGAAGCCTGGCATGCTACCATCCATGGGGTCAAAAAGAATCAGACACGACTGAGCCACTGAACAACAACAGAAGGACGGATTGAAAAAGGTTTTGCTGCAATTTATGTCAGCGTGTTTTTCATATGTTTTCGTCTAAGCGTTTTATAGTATCGGGTCTTATATACAGGTTTTCAATCCGTTTAGAGTTCATTTTTGTGTATGGTGTCAGGGAGTGTCCTAATTTCATTTTAGAAGCAACTGTCCAGTTTACCCAGCACCACCTATTGAAGAGACTTGTCTCTTTTCCATTATATAGTCTTGCCTCCTAAACTCAAAAGCTTTTTGCACAGCAAAGGAAACCATGAACAAAATAAAAAGAAGACCCACAGAATGGGAGAAAAATACTAGCAAGCGATGAAACCGGCAAGGGGTTAACTTTCAAAATCTACAAACAGCTCATGCAAGTCAATAATAAAAATAGTACAAAGAAAACCACCAAAGAACCCAATCAAAAAACTGTGAAAAAGACCCATAGAGACATTTCTCTAAAGAAGACATACTGATAGACAAGAGGCATATGAAAATAGCTCAACATTGCTAATTATTAGATACATGCAGATCAAAACTACAGTGAGGTATCAGGTCACACCCATCAGAATGGCCATCATCAACAAATCCACAAACCACAGATGCTGGAGAGAGTGTGGAGAAAAGGGGAACTCCCTTACACTGTTGGTGGCAATGGAAACTGGTACAGCCACTATGGAGACCAGTATGGAAGTTCTTTAAAAAAAAAAAAAAAAAACTACCGTATTAATCCTGCAATCCCACTGCTGAGCAGATATCCAGAGAAAACCACAGTTTGAAAGGATACACGCACCCCAGTGTTTGTAACAGCATGGTTTACAATAGCTGGGACGTGGAAGCAACATTAAAGTCCATTGACAGAGAACTGGATA
>NW_011379250.1:0-1199 GCF_000754665.1 Bison bison bison
AGTACTGTGCACAGTAGTAACTCCCTATTTTCACTTACATTTTTATGGTGATTTTTCATGCTGTGATAATTTGCATTCTTTTTTGGTAAACACCTGGCAATTTCCTATTTGCCCATATTCCTAATATGAAAGAAAGAGCTGCCAGTTTAAACAACTGCTAACAAGTCTCTACATTAAAAAGTGTTAAGTTCTTTTCAAGTATATGTTGCAGAATTTTCCCAAGTTGATGTTTGCTTTTTAATACTACAGAGTTTTGTCCAACATAAGATTTCACTTATTTTGTGGTCACATTTTTTGGTATTTTACAATTTTCATCAATGCTGAGATAAGCTTAATCAAACATGCCTATCTGCTCATTAGGTATAGGGGATCATTAAAGTTCAATTTGGTGAAGTGGTCTTTAGTTTGGAAAATGTGACCTGACTTACGGTATCAACTTGAATAAATGAATAAAGTTATGCTGTAACTTCTAAATTATGAGAAATTTGTGAAGAGTTGGTCATGTGTTGAGTTGATAATTAACAAAAGAAGTACAAGTGATAAGCGTGCATATTTGGAATACTTTTTACAATGTGGTCCTTAAATAATCTTATCATCATTCTCTCTTCCTGAAGATTGAAAGGTACGCTTCGAAAATAATCATTCATCCTCTGGCCTTAGTGGGCATCTTTTCGAGCTTCCCTTGTTGATGGATATCCTCAGCCTCTGATTCTGACACAATGGGTGACCTTTCCATGTAAGCCCACACTTCTTTGTCTTTTAACTTCCAAGTATGCTTCCTTGAGAGACCACAAACAGTGTAATTAGAGGTTATAGCTATAACCTTACATTTCCCTGAACTTAGCAGCTACCCTTGACTGTCCTCGTTTTAGGAATGGCAATAAAATCGGTTATCATAAGAATGCAACTGAATTCAGTTCGATTTTCTTTTTAAAGTACAAAAGAATTATCTCTGTGTTGCTCTGAAAATGACCTAGAAAAAGGTCCAATTCAGGATAGTGAAAATTCAGTTAGGTTTTAATATTAATATTTAGGTGAAATAATGCATGTAAGTGAATAATTTGTTATAAAATTTGAACAACTATCTCAGAATATTACTTCTAAATTTCATATAAAGTTGGTTTTTAATAATCTGAGCTCACAGAAATCACTAGAAATCACTGGGAAGAAATGCACCACTGTATCATGACTTTGTCCAA
>NW_011379251.1:0-1013 GCF_000754665.1 Bison bison bison
GCAACAAGAGAAGCCACCATAGTCAGAAGCCTGCATACCTAGAGAAAGCCCATGTGCAGCAACAAAGCCCCACCACAGCCCCCCAACTAAAAAAAAAAGATTATCTCCCACAGGTAATACTTTAATGGAAATGTGCAGTGTAATGATGTGCAGTTCTCTGATTAATTTGAGAACAATTTTTCATGTGTGATTTTGAGAATTAAGGGGTATTAGAGGCATTGCTTGTTTTCTTCTTTTCATTCATAGTAACAGAAACACAGTTTTGTTCAGAGTGTTGGTACAACCACCAAAAAAACTATATTTACCAGCTTCTCTTGCAGCTAGAGAGCCATATGACACAGTTTTGATCACAACAAAGGACTTCTATTTGCATATGGTTTTATTTTTTAGAAATACATAGGGCTTGTAGGATAGTTCTTGAAAAGAGTCAGACTCTGCTGCCCCTTACCCTTCCCTCTTCCTTCCTGGAATGAGAAATTAGTGCTGGAAGTACAACAGCCATCTGAGAATCTTGAGGTGGCAAGATGAGGTTAAAAGCCACAAGTAAAGATGGAAAAAGAACCTGCATCCTAATAATACCTAAGGTTGCCATATCAACCCTGGACTATCTACTTCTAAATATTTTTTACATGATAAAAATCAAACTATTTGGTCAAACTACCCTAAATTAAGTTTTTGTTGTTGTTGTTGTTATCTATAGCTATCCTGAACTGTTATGAAGAATAATAAAGAAAGGGAATTAATTTCTAGTCACAACCAATGATGTTTGGGTGGATTTTTAGGAAATCTGGTACTTCAGGTCACTTACAGATCTTAAAATTTTTGATTTCAAAAACAAAACCCAACACATCAAAATCCTTGAGTTATCCAGCAAAGAACAAAGCTAATAAAAAAATTGAACCATCTGTTCCAAAAACCTTACTTTATGTGTAGGAATTCCTGGTATAAAGCTATGAAATAACTTCCCAAGAGTACACAGGAGGTAACTCCGTTCAATTCAGTTAAGTTCAGTC
>NW_011379252.1:0-841 GCF_000754665.1 Bison bison bison
GTCGCCAGTCCAGGTTTGATGCATGATACTAGATGTCTTGGAGCTGGTGCACTGGGACGGACCCAGAGGGATGGGTATGGGGAGGGAGGACGGAAGAGGGTTCAGGATGGGGAACACATGTATACCTGTGGCAGATTCATTTTGATATATGGCAAAACCAATACAATATTGTAAAGTTAAATAAAATTAAAAAAAATAAAAATAAAAAATAAAAAGGGGCAGAGAAAGCTTCTCACATGGACATCAGAATTGGGACCGAGAGTGCCCCCTTGCTAGCCTTAGCAAAGGAGCTATGTACTTTTTCAATTGATTATTACAGTAAATCACAAGAATGTCTCAAGATTGTAAAGATCTTATCAGACCCATTCGCACAGTTTACATTTTAAGATAATGGGATTAGAACTAACAATGGAAAAAATCTTACCAGACCCACTTCCATAATATACATTTTAAGATGACAGGATTAGTCTGAAGGGTCTTAAGAAGAAGAAACACATCCTCAAGCAGGGTACATTGTTGTTATATAATTCTTAGTACAGAGTCTCAACAAAACATGAATTGTTGTGTAGTCATTAGTTTAGGATTAAAAAAAAAAAAAAAAGCTTTATGTGGCTAAGACTAAGGAATGCAGAAAAAAAAAGTTTCTCCTTTTCTCCTCCTTGAGAGAGAGCCCCAGACCCCTTTCTCCTCCTTGGGGACCCCGGACTTCTTATCAACCTACCTAAGAATTAACTCTCTCAATAACATTGAGCCGCATTCCTTGTTCTGTAATTTAGGAACTTGTTCATTATCCATTTTAGATAACAGCAGTGTGTACATGTCCACTCCAAACTCCCTAACT
>NW_011379253.1:0-1156 GCF_000754665.1 Bison bison bison
TTAGATGACCTAATGCTGTTGATCCAGTATCACTATAGAACTCCTGCACTGTGGTGTTAGCAGAGTGAGCAAGAGGAGCCTAAGAGACTCTCATCCTGAAGGACATCTCTATCATATCAAATATCTATTCCACCTCCAGGCTTATCTTCAGGTTTTCCCCACAGAACCGGGGCAGTCCAAATTGACCACACAGATGTGCACATATTTGCCCACATACTAGTAACCCAGTTATTCTTGGAAGGCAATGGAAAAAGGGCAACCATTCCCATCAATCATTTATTTTTTCAAGTTCTTTGGTAGGCTGCTTCACTGTATCTAGGGGAGAATAAGGAAGTTAAATCACTCATACAGCTGGGACAGAATTTTTTTTCCTATCCATTTATTTTGGAAGGTTTCCTGCATTCAGCACATCAAACTTGTAGAGCAAAACTGATGTGTGGCAAGGGCCAATTAAGGGCTCCCCAGGTGGTTCAGTGGTAAAGAATTTGCCTGCAATGCAGGAGACGTGGGTTCGATCCCGTGGGGTTGGGATGATCCCCTGGAGAAGAAAATGGCAACCCACTTCAGTATTCTTGGCTGGAGAATCCCATGGACAGAGAAGCCTGGAGGCCTACAGTCCATGGGGTCACAAAGAGTCAGACATGACATAGCAACTAAACAACCACGAGGACCAGTTAAACTCAGATTTTTATATACATACGACCATACTCAGATATGCTGAAGAAGAGAGAGTAATGTTATGCGATTTCCAATACTACAAAAAGCTTTCCTATTAACAAGTGTGTCTTCAGGAGTACTAGCATGAAAATGGTTGTTGATATGCAATTTGACTTTATAAGGATTTTTTATTTCAGGCAAAGATTTTTTGTTTTTAAATCTTTCTTTTCTAGATTATTTGATTAGATTGGATCTCCTTAAACATGAATTGTTGCCAACACCAAGAGCAAAACACAGGTGAAGTAAACTAACAGATGCACCAATTTCTCCTCTGCAACGGCCGGCTGTGCGGGTGGTTTTGCTTTGTCTTCTTACCATAACTGAATGGGTATTTAAATTCTGGGTGATGAGTAATATTTAAAATATGAAAGCAAACTATGAGCATCTAATGGCACAAACTCGTGCCTATAATCACTCATCAGCCCTAATGGTAAACTCT
>NW_011379254.1:0-1152 GCF_000754665.1 Bison bison bison
AAAACAAGAACTGGCTTTTTTTTTTTTTTTTTCATTCTGTAAGGTCCCCACCAGGGGAATTCGCCCCATCAAATGATGAGTGAGACAATGACGACTGGAACCTAAGACCGGCCTGGACTGAAGCATGCCAGGCCCCTGCTTGGCTGGGTATCATCAGACGTACCCGCCCTCTCCTTCTACCTTAATGACTCATAGTTCAAACTTGTCCACGGGATTGACACAGAAGCTCAGACACACCTATTCTTTAGCTTCGGTGCTCAAGCAGGTCCTGCACCTCTTTTCGCATCACCGCCAGCATCCCGTGAATTCAGGAGCGGAGGGAGCGCTAACAGCCTGGGTATCAAGGGACCTGGTCAGGAGAGAGGGAGAGACCCTGTCTCCAGCGACAGAAGACCTGGAAACTACTAGAACGGTGAGCAGATGAGTCCCCCGCCCCACAGCTGGAGGACAGCCCACCCCCACCGACGCGCCCCCGCACCAGCCTCCTCCTTCCCAGGCGCATCTCTCCCTGCAGCCGGCCGCGGAGACGCTCGCAGCCCCTGCTTCAGACCATCCTGCGGGAATGGTGTTAATAACGGCGTTTGTGGGCCCTTGGTTTCCTCGGCACTTATTATCAGGGCTGCGCGAGCGCTTATTATTAATAATAATAATTTAGTGCCGACTTGACCGCTTTCGTGTAACAGTGAGTACCTGGATTCTAATTATCTGTCTTATTTTAATATTTATGGAATTAATCAAACTTTTTAATGGAAAACCCCACAATGAAATTACCGAGAGCATGCTTCAGTGAAGAGAGATATAGCGCGCTGGGGGAGAAGCCCGGGCGGCCTGATTAACATTGCAGGGGGGAGGCGGCCCCCAGCGAACCCCCAGCGCACCCCAGCGCACCGAGCAGGCCCTGCAGCACCTCAGCCTCCAGGCAGGGAGCATCCCCTATGTGGGCCTGCAAAAAGGGGGTCTCCGGAGCTCTGTCACCCCTATGCTCACGGGGATGAGCTGAGCTACTCGCCGAGGCCAAAATGTCCAGCAACAGAGGAACCGCAAAGCCAGCCTCAGGTGCCATCCACGGCTAAGGGAGACAGACGCTCCTTCCCAGGGCTCCGCCCAGCTACAGTCACGGCCACCGTGGGCTCCTCCACAGAGCGGGCAGAC
>NW_011379255.1:0-692 GCF_000754665.1 Bison bison bison
ACGCGCACAGTCTCACTAACCGTGAAATCCCAGAAGCCCAGACCGAGAAAGACAAACGCGCACAGTCTCACTAACCGTGAAATCCCAGAAGCCCAGACCGAGAAAGACAAACGCGCACAGTCTCACTAACCGTGAAATCCCAGAAGCCCAGACCGAGAAAGACAAACGCGCACAGTCTCACTAACCGTGAAATCCCAGAAGCCCAGACCGAGAAAGACAAACGCGCACAGTCTCACTAACCGTGAAATCCCAGAAGCCCAGACCGAGAAAGACAAACGCGCACAGTCTCACTAACCGTGAAATCCCAGAAGCCCAGACCGAGAAAGACAAACGCGCACAGTCTCACTAACCGTGAAATCCCAGAAGCCCAGACCGAGAAAGACAAACGCGCACAGTCTCCCTAACCGTGGAATCCCGGAAGCCCAGCTCATGGAGACAGAGTAGAGGGCTCGTTTCCGTGGACTTGAGGTGGAGGAAATGGGGGAGGGAGTACTTCTCAAAGGATGCAGACTTTCAGTTATAAGAGGCATGAGTTCTGCGGATCTGGTGTTCAGCGCGGGAACCAAAACTATTAAAACTGTGTCGAATATTTGCAACTTGCTTACACTACAGACACGAACTAACTCATTGGAAAAGACCCTGATGTTGGGAAATATTGAAGGCAGGAGGAGAAGGGGACGGCAGAGGACGAG
>NW_011379256.1:0-859 GCF_000754665.1 Bison bison bison
TATGTGTGTGTGTGACGGAACTACCAAACTTATATTTATTTGAATCACATTGTACTTTTGGCTTCCAAATGTTTTCAAAAGATGGTAGGAGGTGTCCCACCCATATTTAGATATTTGCAGGGAGGGAACCTTTAAATGAAATCCCTGTTGACCAGCATGGTTTTCAATTAAATTATAATTGAAAGTACAATTTCAATTATTTCAATTATTTAATTTCAATTATTCAAATAATTATAATTATTTATATTCTCACCTGCCCAGCAGGTGAGAATATAAAATCAGAATTTGCATGCTCATTTCAGACGGTTAACTGATACTGTATCTCCCCTTGATTTTTTCCCCTACTCTTGTTTTCTTCTCCCTTGCCTGTTTGTCAACAAACTCCAAATAAATGCTAACGGGTTGATTTGATAAAAGATATGGTGAATCTAGATTGAAAGGGTCAGAGTGAAAACACTGATCTACTAATTCACTGTGTTAATAAATGTGCTCCTTTGAAAACAGAATGTTTGAATCTGATTTCATATGAGCAGCTGACCCAAAGCCTCCTGGTCAGCTGAAGAGTGAGTGGGAACTCAGTGCTTATAGCTGTGGAACCATCTGATGGAAGGTCAGTGCTTCTTTCTCGGGGGAGCCCTCCTTCTTTGTAAACAAGGTGAACTTACATTTCGGGTGACTTGATTGAGTATCATTTCCCGGGCTCACATCCTGGGGAAAGGAAAATTGAACTTTCAGTCTTTAAAAGAGGAAATTAGATTTACCCGAAGGAGAGATCAAATCTTCCACCCCTGTCCACTCAAGTGACTGACCATGAAATTAAATAGTCGGTTCAAGCCTAGATACGAAGGCTATTGAAGCT
>NW_011379257.1:0-1139 GCF_000754665.1 Bison bison bison
GTTGAGTTTCTCATAATTAAGAATCCTGACTGGAATAACATTTTTGTGTCTAAAACTTTTTTTCTATTTCAAATTATTTCCTCAGCATATATTCTTTGAAGGGAAAGTAAAAGGTTCAAAATAATCACCAAGTTATACCATATCTAGAAATGTATACCTTATTTCACTATACTCTTACAAGTATTGAGTAATATAATTTTTAAGCCTTTGTTAATTTCTTAGGTTAAAAAAATATTATTTTAAATTACTTGTTTTTAAATGCTAGTTGAAAATATTCCAATTCTATTTGTTTTATACCTTTTTTTTGGCAAATCGTCTAATTATATCTTTAACCTGTTGTCTTTATTGGGGTTCAAATGT
The DNA here is from genome assembly GCF_000754665.1 of Bison bison bison. Lineage (NCBI taxonomy): Eukaryota > Metazoa > Chordata > Mammalia > Artiodactyla > Bovidae > Bison > Bison bison. The sequence goes on from NW_011379257.1 coordinate 361, forward strand.
CTTTGCTTTTTTAAAAATCAATTTTTATTCATTCTCTCCAGGTAAAGCCTATTAATTTGCCTGTCATATTTATCTCAAATATTTTTCCTAGCTTGGTTGCTTGCTATGAATTCTGTTCATTATTCTTTTGGAGTTACAGAAATTATAAGATGTTACATAATCAAGTTGGCATTTTCTTTTACAGCTCTTTGATTTAGCAGAAAATAAAGGAGACCTATTTTCTGTTCTTTAGTCTTTATGTGCTGGCTACAAAAAAAATTTTTTTTAAGAAATGACTTTTTAAAATAGAATAATAGAGGAGGAGCCAAGATGGCGGAGGAGTAGGACGGGGAGAACACTTTCTCCCCCACAAATTCAGCAAAAGAGCATTTAAACGTCGAGTAAATTCCACAAAACAACTTCTGAATGCCGGCAGAGGACATCAGGCACCCAGAAAAGCAACCCAACTCTTCGAAAGGAGGTAGGAAAAAATATTAAAAACAAAAAAAAGAGACAAAAGAGGAGGACGAGTCCGTCCGGAAGGAATCTAAAAGAGAGAAGTTCCAAACATCAGGAAACCTTCTCACTGCCGAATCTGTGCCGAGCTTTGGAAGCACAGAGGGCAACATAACAGGGAGAAAAAATAAATAAACAATTTAAAACTCGCAGATTGACGAGCCCTACAGTAACTCCCCCAGCAGAGAAGCAGCACAGACGCCTGCATCCGCCACTTAGCAAACCGGGGACCGGGCAGGGAAGGTCGCGTCCGTGGGTCTGCATCGCTGAGAGTAAGAATCTAG
>NW_011379258.1:0-1014 GCF_000754665.1 Bison bison bison
TGGCTTCTGGCAGCATAATCCCACTCTCTGCCTCCGCTGTCAGATGGCATTCTCTCTGTCTGTGTCTCTGCACCTCTTCTCTTCTATAATGACAACAGTCATATTGGGTTAGGGGCCCATCCTGCTATGACCTCCTTATCTTAATTAATTATGATCTGCAATGACCCTGGTTCCAGATAACATCACATTCAGAGGTGCTGGGAGTATATACAGCTCAACTCCTTCATATAGTTTCAAATTATGGCTTACAAATAATATAATGAAAATACCTTTTCCACTCCTGAATCTCATTTGCCCAATGTTCACTCCAATTTCAGATGCAATTACTATTTCTTATATAGACATTAATGTGGTTATTCTAATTTCTTAGGAATTCTATTCATTCTCTCTCTCTCTCTCTTGCATAAATCCTTTGATCCAGCAATTCCACAATAGGAATGGAACCCATAGATATTCTTGTGCATATGTAAAATGATATATGTTTGTGTGTGTGTCTAAAATGATATATCCATAACATTGCTCACTGCTGGCTTCCCAGGTGACTCAGTAGTAAAGAATCCACCTGCCAAGCAGGAGACGCGGGTTTGATCCCTGGGTGAGGAAGTTCCCCTGGAGAAGGAAACGGCAACCCATCCCAGTATTTTTGCCTGGAAGATCCCATGGGCAGAGGAGCCTGGCAGGCTACAGTCCATGGGGTCACAAGGAGTCAGACATGACTTAGTGACTAAACAGCAGCAACAGCAGCAATCACTGCTGAGTCCTTTTTAAAAGCAAAATTTTCAAAGAACCTAATGTGAATTGACATGGAAATGAATAAATAGTGCCAAATCCATACAGTAGAATATGAACCTGCCTTAAAAAAATGAGAAAGCTCTTTAAAGAGACACTTCAGTTCAATGTTAGGACACTGACACCAGAACAACTCTTTCTGGATTCTTCTCACAGTTCAGTTCAGTCACTCATTCGTGTCTGACTCTGCAACTCTGTGGACTGCAGCATGCCAGGCCTCCCTAT
>NW_011379259.1:0-980 GCF_000754665.1 Bison bison bison
GACTCTACACATGGACATCACCAGATGGTCAATACCGAAATCAGATTGATTATATTCTTTGCAGTCAAAAATGGAGAAGCTCTATACAGTCAGCAAAAACAAGACCAGGAGCTGACTGTGGCTCAGATCATGAACTCTTTATTGCCAAATTCGGATGTAAATTGAAAAAAGTAGGGAAGACTACTAGACCATTCAGGTATGACCTAAATCAAATCCCTAAATCAAATCAACGATTATACAGTAGAAATGAAAATAGATTCAAGGGATTAGACGTGATAGACAGGGTGCCTGAAGAAATATGGACAGAGGTTCATGACAATGTACAAGAGGCAGGGATCAAGACCATCCCCTAAAAAAGAGAAATGCAAAAATGTTACATAAGGAGGCTTTACATATAGCTGAGGAAAGAAGAGAAGCTAAAAACAAAGGAGAAAAGTAAAGATATAATCATTTGAATGCAGATTTCCAAAGAATAGCAAAGAGAGATAGCAAAGCCTTCCTCAGTGGTCAATGTAAAGAAATGGAGGAAAACAATAGAATGGGAAAGACTAGAGATATTTCATGAAAACTAGAGTTAACAGGAGAATATTTGATGCAAAGATGAGCACAATAAATGACAGAAATAGTATAGACCTAACAGAAGCAGAAGATATTAAAAGATGGCAGGAATACACAGAAAAGCTAAACAAAAAAAGATCTTCATGACCCAGATAACCATGATGGTATGATCATTCACCTAGAGCCAGACATCCTGGAATGTGAAGTCAAGTGGGCCTTGGGAAGGATCACTATGAACAAAATTAGTGGAGGTGATGAAATTCCAGTTGAGCTATTTCAGATCCTAAAAGATGATGCTGTGAAAGTGCTACACTCAATGTGTCAGTAAACCTGGAAAACTCAGTAGTGGCCACAGAATTGGAAAAGGTCAGTTTTCATTCCAATCCCAAAGGACGGCAATGTCAAAGAATGTACAAACTTCT
>NW_011379260.1:0-923 GCF_000754665.1 Bison bison bison
ATTTTGCCTAATGAAACTTGGGGTAAAGATAGGAAAAGGGGGCCAGGGGTGCCCAGGGACCAAGGTGGACAAAAACCAGAAGAAGGTGCCTGATTGAGGATAGTGTGGCATCACAAAAAAAGTAGTGATGCCTTATAAAGAACTCCTCAGTCCCTGACATTTACATAAACAGCTAAAAATATTCCCCAAGTTCTTCTATCTGTCTGCTTCTCTTTCGGTCTTCCTCCATGTGCATCTTGAAGAATGGTGTTTCCTGCAGTTCCTTACCAAGTTCCTGTCTCTGTTCATTAAGCCCCTTCCAGGTGAATGCACCTATTTCCATGATTACAACTACTACAGTCTATTGATTCTATCTTGGATTTAAACCTCTAACTGCCTTCTCTAAGGCTTCATTGCGTCCACAAATGTGTCTAAAGCTGAAATGTTTATCTTTTTCACTATCCAAATTGTTCCTCTCATGAAGTCATCATGTTTGATAACTTCTCCCTTATCACTTGGAAGCCCTTGTGCAGAATCTGCCTGCCAAAGCAGGAGACAAAGGAGATATGGGTTTGATGCCTGGGTTGAGAAGATCCCCTGGAGTAGGAAACAGCAACCCACATGGAACCTCTTAGAGTTCCTGAATGTGCTCTTCTCTCCCCATGAGAAGGAAAAGACTCTTGCATGAGAGTATTACAATTATTTTACTGAAACTGACTATTTTTTCTAGCGCCTGATATGGCTATACACACTGATTAACATTAATATGGACTTCTCTGGTGGCTCAGATAGTAAAGAATTCACTTGCAATGCAGGAAAGCCAGGTTCAATCCCTGAATTGGGAAGATACCTTGGGAAGGAAATGGCAGCCCACTCCAGTATTCTTGCCTGGAGAATTCCATGGACAGTGGAGCCTGGCAGGCCACAGTCCATGGGGATGCAAA
>NW_011379261.1:0-679 GCF_000754665.1 Bison bison bison
AAGAGTTTGTCTTTATAGAAATCAAAAGAAAAAGGTCAACTTTCAAGTTTGGGTCAGTACAATGTTGGGAAAAGTTGGGGAAAAGAGGATCATGGTGAAGTTATTCATATGTTGAATAATTTATCTTTAGAAGAAGCTGATAATTGGAGACCAGGTGACCATTAGAACCACAGCTCCCAGTCCATTTGCAGGAACCTTAAATAGAGCACTGGCTTTCCCACTGCTGAGACACAGCATCTGTGCCAATTTTATGCTCATTTTAAGATGCAGGGTCATCCTAGCTGGCTTCTGGATTACTGAAAAAAAATTCTTCTAATGGTTGGTTTATTTCCCCCATAATCTTATTTGATTCACATTTTATTATCTTGCGGCCCAAACCTGTGAATTAAATTTTTATTAAGTTAGGACATAAAGGATTAATTTGTTCAGGGTTACTTCCCATTATGAAGTAAAGCCAATAGAAGGAAGTAATTGATTTAATAAGTGAAGTTCAGAGACTTTCTCAGAAGTAGTCCGTGTTAAACATTCATTGTCAATAAAGTAGGCAGATTTGGAATTTCTTTAAAGATATAAAGTCTCAGTTAAATGATATGTCCTTACCTGAGAACTGAAGCTGGTATGTATTTTCATACAGGTGATGTCCTCTCCTGTTTACGAAGTAGGCGTGTATGAAAATAAA
>NW_011379262.1:0-1232 GCF_000754665.1 Bison bison bison
TGGGATTTGGAGTAATAGAACATAGTAGGCTCATTTATCACAGAAGGCAATGGCACCCCACTCTAGTACTCTTGCCTGGAAAATCCCGTGGTCGGAGGAGCCTGGAAGGCTGCAGTCCATGGAGTCGCTGACTGAGCGACTTCACTTTCAATTTTCACTTTCATGCTTTGGAGAAGGAAATGGCAACCCACTCCAGTGTTCTTGCCTGGAGAATCCCAGGGATGGGGGAGCCTGATGGGCTGCCGTCTATGGGGTCGCACAGAGTCGGACACGACTGAAGCAACTTAGCAGCAGCAGAACAATTGCATTGAAATGTCATCAATAGTTCAGTGTATTTGGGATCTTGGTAGTGTTACATTTCAAGCTAATAAGACTGGAAACATACTAGTCAGGATAAGAGCAAGCCATATATTCTTGTTACTCAGTCCTATGCGGGCTTCTTTTTTTCATCTTGTTAAAATGTGTGGCATATGGTGGAAATTCACAGCAAACGCTTTCTGCCTGCGGTCTTTGGAATACCTAGACATATAAAAACAATCAAAAATAAAAAAACAACAGCACTTTACTGAACACTGATGTGAACTTCTTATGCCCTTCTGGAAAGCTAACAAGTACTTTAAGAGCACGGAGACTTTCTATGAACATAACTTTCAGTTTATGGTAAACAAGGTCAATACAAGGTCACTTGAGAATCTGCAGATGACATGGATTTTTTAGCAAGCAGACAGACAGAGACCGAGTGTGCACAATGCAATAAATCAGCCACATGACAAGTGAGCACAGGGAAAGCGTATTTAAAAATCCTAGACTTTCCATCCAAAACGCTCATTTATGAAATACATGAATATTTAACACTGTAGCAAGCACAAGATTAATTATTAGTTGATTGATATCTAAAATGCCTTCTCTAAAAAGTCAAACTAATGGGAAAATTAATAATCAAGCATTCCAGAATATCTAAAATTAAGCTGTGAGGGTATTAGAATTTCTCCAAAAAGTTCATCAGACTTCCTCATTTTGTCATTAAGGCAGGTGAGGCCCAAGAATGGAAATGGCTTGTGTTAGGGCACTGACTGCTTCTAGATCTGGGATCGTGACTAGCGTCTCACCAGAATATAGGACGCTGACTGTTGCCACTTTCTTAAGACAGGGTGCCAAGTCAGAGCTCCCTGGAGAATGGGTGGTTGGTGAGTGATCAACAAGGCACGTTTCTCTCCCAGCAGCAAGACTGA
>NW_011379263.1:0-679 GCF_000754665.1 Bison bison bison
CTGGCTGAGGAACTATGCCTTGTGGCAACAAAAAGAAAAAAAAAAAAGAATTATCATGAAAAGTCAATTATCTTTAATATAAGCAAATTTATAAGTATTTATTGAAACAAATGATCCCTTAATACCAGAAAAAATAAATGTGGATGGGTTGATTAAACCTACTAAGAGACCAAAAGTTACTTTTCAGAGGCTCTGTGCCTTTTAAGCCAAAACCAGAGACAATAAGAAACCAGTAAAAGATAAATTAAGGTGCAAGCCAAAGACTGAGAAGCACAGTAGAAGTCTGCAAGTTCTGCCTGGCACAGCATGCACTCCTCGTCATGCCAGAGTCAGTATCCTGACTTCCCTCCAGGGAAACTCTTCTTTCCAACTCTCTGGCCAGATGGTGTGGATGGAGCTAACTTCATGCCCCGTCATCAAGAGTGCACAAGTGACCAATCAGTGTTTTCCATTTGATGGATGAATAACACAAGGGCCATTCATCAATTCAAGTCAGTCCAATTTTACTCAGTCCTGATCTCTGGCCTGGAACTATTATGAAAGAGAACTTTAAATAAAAATCCTGCTTGCATGCTCAGCTGCTAAGGCATACTTTGAGTTTCTGGTGGTCATCTAACCCCCACAAAAAGAGACCCTACCTCTGAACCAATCTGATGGAAGCAGAACTAAAAGATGAGAA
>NW_011379264.1:0-997 GCF_000754665.1 Bison bison bison
TCTCCCTCTCTCTCTCTGTCTCTCTCTCTCTCTCTCTCTCTCTCTCACACACACACACACATTTTGTCCTGTTGTGTTTAGCTGCAGTCATTTGACTGTACTTGGCCATCTGGCTGTCAAGTTTTATAGGGTTACTATGAGAGAGCTAAATCCCAATTGTTTTTATTCCTGGTACGGCATATGTAAAGACTTGTCTGGCTAGTGAGGTATGGCCCCTCTGCTGAGGTGAGTACCACTGCAGATATCTAGCAGACTGTAAAGCCAAGGTTAAGGAAAAAAAGATACAAATCAGTTTTAGTATCGAAAACAGCTCTTACTACCCAAAGGGGACTGAGCAGAATATATAAACATGAAGCAGCACTGCTGTGCCATCTTTCCTGTATGGAGTGAGGTACCTAATTAAGACAGTAGGCACCAGTCAGGATGAAAAGAGGTAGTTAAGCAGAGAAAATGCATTTGGTTGCCATGTGAGTCCTTATCCTTACTCTTAGTGTTCAAAGTACCAAACCTCACTCTTTCCGCAGATTCCCACGTTTATTTTTTTCATCCTCCTTGTTGAACTGTGAGACCACACAGGGCTGCTCACAGCAAAAGGCTCCTGCTTGCTCTTCAGAAGGCAGCTTGCTGCTGCCCCAGGCCCTCCATGTCTTTATAATTAGGTTGATGCCCACAATGATTTGGGTACAATGTTTCTCCAAATGCCTTGCCTTCCAGGATACTTAGAGGATTCTAATTGTTCCCTTTTATCACACCTAAAATTTCCTTTCCATGGGCACAACTCCAGGTTTCTCCCTAATAAATGATAGCATGACTGTGCCAGCAATCACTACAGCAGGTGACGTGAAAAGCAAAGGGAGGGGTTGTTTTGATGAGGGGTGAAGGGTTGAACATTTGCTGTCAATGTAAGGCAGTGTGATCCTGGCAGCTAGGAAAAAGAATCTGGATGTTTTAAAAGCAAAAAGAGTAATGTTGGCCCTTCTTTTGTCTAGATAGATGC
>NW_011379265.1:0-829 GCF_000754665.1 Bison bison bison
AAAAAAAAAAAAAAAGTCAAGGGGCTTGGCAAAGTTCACACCAGTAAATTACATAGAACCAATATCCATTATTTTAAGACTACACCCACTCATCGTCTTTCTTCCCAAAACCTCTATATAAACAGAACAGGTTTCCTCAACTAGAGACATTTTCTGCACAGTGGTCAGGGGTCTAGACGTGTGTGGTTCTGAAATGAGAAACTTTGCTACGAGTTTCACATATCAACTGAGTTTGCTGTTATTATATGATGTTAAGCTCAAAGATGTTTTAAAATGTTGTCCTGTATTAAACCATAGTCTATAAAAAGTAACATATATACAATAGAATGTCTAATGAATGTGTCTCTCAGTCGTGTCCAACTCTTTGCAACCCCATGGACTGTAGCCCCACCAGGCTCCTCTGTCCATGGGATTCTCCAGGCAAGAGTACGGGAGTGGGTTGTCATGCCCTCCTCCAGGGGATCTTACAGACTGAGGGATCGAACCGGGGTCTCCTGCATCAAAGGCAGATTCATAATCCAGCAAGCCACCTGGAAAGCCCACCATGGAATATTCTGCTGCTGCTAAGGCGCTTCAGTCGTGTCCGACTCTGTGCGACGGACAGAGTCCCATAGACTCTGTGCCCATAGACGGCAGCCCACCAGCCTCCTCCCTCCCTGGGATTCTCCAGGCAAGAGCACTGGAGTGGGTTGCCGTTTCCTTCTCCAATGCATGAAAAGTGAAAAGTGAAAGTGAAGTCACTCAGTCGTGTCCGACTCTATTCGACCCCATAGACAGCAGCCTACCAGGCTCCTCTGTCCATGGGATTTTCCAGGCAAGAGTACTGGAG
>NW_011379266.1:0-1184 GCF_000754665.1 Bison bison bison
GCCTATTCGTCTCTGGAGGAAAGGCAAGTTCTTAGCCAAGAATAAAAGCTATCACCAATTTAATCATTTTGGTAGATAACTTTAAACGGAGCTATCTGACAGATTGCCAGACCTGAAAATGGAATTTATCCCCTAAACGGTATCAGGATGGAAAAAACAAGGCATGTACTTATCTATACATTTGATACTGAAAATAACACCTCTGCTATTTGCAAGCTGAACATCTGGAAGGATAATAGCTAAGCTTCCTTGGTAAGTTCGGCTTCCACATGGCTTGGAAGCCTTATCCACTCTACAGAGACTATGGGTTCAGGATTACATCTGCTGCCCCTAACCCTTGGCATAAGGCCTGATTCGTGTCACTGGTTTGAGAGAGAAAGTAATAATGTCACCATCCCATTTTCTCCAAACTGAAGCCCTCTAGACACAATTTATCCCAAATAATCAGAGTTCTGCATTTCTTATGAGGGAAAGAAAAACAACAATAACAGATTTTTCAAGAAATAAGACATAGTTTAAAAACAAAAATAATCAAGTTTCCCAAGACTTTTAAAATTAACTTAGCACTTTCATTTCCTTCCAAAGAACAGAGGTCCACAACAGATGTACCCCAAAATGATGCCATTTCAGGAGCCTTGAAAAATCAAATTATTACCATTTTCAGACTACCTAGGGAGACTGCATTCCACCTGCTCCTTGGGATCACTTAGCCAAACACCTCAGTCATCTGTGGCAGAAGTGAGCTCTAGGTTGTACCACCACCATCTGCCCCAGACCCCTCACAAAGTAGAACGCGCATACTAGAGTCTTCCCTTGGGTTTATGACCATGCCCAGAAATGTTGAGTAGATGCCAGAGCAATTCTACTGAGTTTCCAAGCCCACTTGAGAAAGAATCTTCATTTTCATCAATTGCTAAATGTTCATTTGTGATTTTTGTTGTTTAGAATATTAAGAACTTCTTGGAAAGCTTATCTATAACAATCTCTTCTTAACCTCATACACTATTCTCAATCCTTGAATCTAAACATTGAATGAATTGAAGAGATTTTCTAATGCAATCCAAAGGACCAGTCAATTAATTCTTCAAAATCATCAGAAATTTGAAGATTTAAAACTATTCATTAATTTTAGCTACCAATCCTCTATTAATACTAGACTCTGTGCTAGGTTCTAGGGGTATACA
>NW_011379267.1:0-676 GCF_000754665.1 Bison bison bison
ATCTAAAGTAGAAAAAAAAAAAAAAAATAGAATTAAGGGACAGAGGAACTATTTGACTGCATTACTCTTTAAGTCATATGAATTAAATCACTTCCTAGGAATAGTTTTTCTAAAGCCCCAGTTCTCATGGTTCACAGACATAATGTTGCAACTCTCTTTTTAATCTTCCTGGTGCTTATCATATCAAAGGAAGGCAAAGAGCTATGACCAAGAATGATTCTGAATTATCTGTATTATATGTCAACTTAGAAGTTACACACATGACTTGTAGCTCAATACATTATAGACTGTCCTTATCAAAGTTCTGCTCACATCCTTCATTGGCCAAGTGTCTCCCTTCAGGTTTTGAGTCCTGATTCAGCTTAAGAACTCAGGCTTTTTAGAAAAAGAAGAAATGTAAGCATCAATCAACAGGTGGGGAGAACTTTAGATGATGAACTAGGCCTTGAAGTGACCCGAAAATCTTATCTCTCTACTGTCTCCAGTCCTTTCTACATCCATTGTTTGTATTTGATGGAGCGAGAAACATGAAACACCCAACAATTTAAAAAATGTATCTGCCAGGTGCTATGATGACATAGTTGGTATGCTCCAGAAAGAAGTACTGACAATTATTCTTCAAGGTAATTTAGAATGCTGCTGCTGCTAAGTCACTTCAGTCATGTCCGACTCTGTG
>NW_011379268.1:0-1070 GCF_000754665.1 Bison bison bison
CTCCGCTTCCCCAGGCCGCCCCCACCGTTTCACTGCCGGCCCGCGCAGCTTCCCACATCTGGAAGCGGAGAGCCAGCAGTGCAGCTGTCTCAGCAGCGCGGCGTGAGTTTCTCTCTTAGTCGCACGTGCCGCTCTCACTCGGCTTCCCTCGGTACCCCGGGTCTGAGGGTCTCTGCTGACTCTAAATCCCCACGCTCGCCCTACCAACCCCAGCAAATTCAGACGTCTCCGTGAGCGGTGAAGGGGCGCCTCCCTTTTGGTTTAAAGTCTGCACTGAAGCCGGTTCCTGCTTTTGGAACTCGGAAACGCTGCGTTTCGCACCTCTTTCCGTCTTAAAACCATTTACTGTCCCATCTGCACCGCATAAAATTCTCTTCCACGAGGTGGGCATTTACGCTCCGTGGTCCTCAGCCTCGCCTTCTTGGCCCCTGGAGGCCACGTCCTATTCCAGGTCCTGGGATTCTGGGGAGTGCGCCCGGCTCCTGAGGCTCACTCCCTCTCAGCGGCCGTGTCTCCTCGGGCGTTGTCTTCATAATGATCTTTCCCCTGATCCTGTGTCGGGGTGGGTGACCCGGGCCAGCCACTTGACCCCCATGGTTCTTCCATCCCAAATTCAACCAGCTGGAATTTGGCTCTTGCAGGAGGAGGGCTTCTAATTCAGCAGCCATTCCCGTAAATAGTGGGGTGGGGTGGGGTGTGGTGTCATGAGAAGCAAAGACATCGACTTAGAGAGAAATAGGAAACTGAAAAAAGCCTGAGGAAGAATCGATGACAAGAGAGTTGATGAGGAACTTGCTAAGAGACGGTAACATGAAAGAGAGGAAGTCTTGAAGGTTGCAGGTAGTCAAGGACAGAAGTTTAGAGAAAAGCAGGATCTCCAGAGAGTTAAAGGTGAGCAAAATAGGAAGGTGTTGTGCCGGGAGCCAGTGTGAGGAACTCTGCCCATGGCAAAGGTCATGAGGAAGGAGGCTCAGCATATGCAAAAGCGGGATCGAGCCTCAGGAGTCCCCCTGGAAATTCTCAAGCATCTACCCCCAAAACCAGAGTCTGCCTACTTTACTGCTTTGTGC
>NW_011379269.1:0-1161 GCF_000754665.1 Bison bison bison
CAGTCTTGTTGTCTGGAGAATCCCAGAGGAGCCTGGAGGGTTACAGCCCATGGGGTCACAAAAAGTCAGACCTGACTGAGCACGCATGCCCATGACCCTAATGGGCCTGAACTCCAAACTTGAATTTTACCAACTTACTTTGTTTCTCTCAGCCTCAATTTTCTTATTCTTAAAATCCAGATTGTAACACTGACTTCACACTTTTTCTTATCACAAAAAGTGCATTATAGCACCAATTACAGTGCTAAGTACGTAACAGTTCAGTAGGTGCCAGTTATTATGTGTAAAGTCTTAGATGGTTTCCCATAGCTTATTTTAGCAACAGCCAATAGGTTCATTTCAAGTTTCAGTTCTTTTTTACTAGTGGCATAAGCCCTATGTTTTCAAAAGTTTTCCCTGAGTTTCCCTCTCTTCCTCCCCCGAGTCCCTGCCCATTAATGAGTTCACTACATGTCTTTTTACTAAGAGCCATTCTGGCTTTTTACTAGCCCAGAATTCCTGCTCAAGGAAGCAGCCAGCAGACTGGGCAGGCTAGTGGCAAGAGTCGCTGCCAGGTGAGTTTTCACTGGGGCTGAGGGTGAAATGCAAAGAATCTGATTAAAGTATAAAAGTATAAACAGAAAGTAAAGCATCCTGCACACTTCATTCTACTTGGAATGAAAACATTGCTGTCAGATGGGTAGGAGGAAGTCTTTCGGGAGACTTACATGAATCTTTGAGGTCCTGCCCTCGCTTTTGCCCTCAGGACTTGGGAGAGTAGCCCCACCTTGTTGGGTGTGATTTTAGACTGGAAAAGTGCACACTGCACCACATCACTACTAAGCCTTCAGATTCCTCAACAAGCTGGAGCCTGTTAAAAGGTGTCAGTCACGTCTCCAGTCTGGCTCTCTCTCCAGAGCGTGTTTTCCTTCAGGCCCACTGGGAGTCACCACCTTGATCATCTTTCCATGTTGATGACAATACCATCTACCTGAACACTGGTGGTCTCCCGAGTCTGCTTTGTCTCACTCCTAATTCCTTCTTTTATGCTCAGTCATACCAACTCCAGATTTTACCTTCTAGGTGCTTCTCACTCTCAAGTCTGTCTCTGTATCCCATTGTTTTGGGGGGTAAATAAACAGTCCTCGGTTCAGCTCTTGGTTTCCTGACCTTTAGCCTAAT
>NW_011379270.1:0-898 GCF_000754665.1 Bison bison bison
AATGCCTTTGATGGGCTCATGAGTAGACTGGATACAACTGAGGAAAGAATCTCTGAGGTTAAGGACATGACAATAGAAACCTCAAAAACCGAAAAGCAAAAAGAAAAAAGTGCAGGAAAAAAACACAACAGAATCCAAGAACTGTGGGACAACTACAGAAAGCATGATATATATGAAGTAATACCGCAAGGCAAACAAAAAGAAAAGACATGTTTGAAGCAATAGTGATTGAGAATTTCTCCCAAATTGTTGTTGTTATTGAGTCGCTAAGTTGTGTCTGACTCTTTGTGACCCCATGGACTGCAGCACGCCAGGCTTCTCTGTCCTTCACTATCTCCCAGAGTTTGCTCAGATTCATGTCCATTGAGTTGGTCATGCCATCTAACCATCTCATCCTCTGCTGCCCTCTTCTCCTCCTACCCTCAATCTTTCCCAGCATCAGGGTCTTTTCCAAATTAATGTCAGACACCAAACTACAGATCCAGGAAGCTCAGAGAACACCAAGTGAACAATGCTAAAGAAACTGCATAAAGGAATATCGTATTCAAACTTGAGAAAAATCCAAGATAAAGAAAAAAAAAAAAAACCTTGAAATAAAGCCAGAGGGAGAAAAATACCTTACCCATAGGGGAGCAAAGATAAAGATTACATTTGCCTTCTCCTCAGAAACCATGCATGCAAGAAAGGAATGGAGTGAAATATTTAAAGTATTGAGAGAGAAAAAAAAGACACCAACAGAGAATTCTGTAGTTTGTAAAATTATCCTTCAAAAGTGTAGGAGAGGGCTTCCCCGGTGGCTCGGTGGTAAAGATTCCTCCTGTCAATGCAGGAGACATGAGTTTGATCCCTGATCCAGGAAGATCCCACATGTTGTGGAGCAACTAAGCCTGTGCACCAC
>NW_011379271.1:0-1006 GCF_000754665.1 Bison bison bison
TCCAGGAGCCATGGGAAGACATTGGCATTAGTCATTCCCAAGCAAGCTGCCTGATGCTCTCGAGGCCAGGCTACAACAGGCAGATTCCAAATGCTTCATGCACCCTACTCCTTTTCCACTCACACTCTGACTTCTCACATTCTTTTCTCATTCTGGAACAAATATGGACAGGAAACACTTACTCTAGCAGAAGCTACCCAAACAAACTCTAGGGTCTTCTGAAGCTACTCTAGAATCTACTCTGCCTAGAACTTGGTCTTCTCAGCTCTGACCACCAGAAATTTCCAGGCTCAAATCTTTATTTTTTCTCCCTGGTTTCTTGAGGGATCATCCTTCTCCTAGAAGCAAAATTCAGTCCTAAGAAGGGATGCCTAAGCTCCTGTACACATACATCCCCATATAAAAATATAAACCCTGTTTGGTCGTCTCTTTGTTCCTTAATGAACTGTCCAACATGTCACAAAAGAGCTTTCAGAAGAAATTTAAGAGGCCTTTGAAGCTTCTCCTACCTCCAAGTTTAGGAATCTCAAGATGCTTAGGATGCTGCGGGTGGGAGCATCAGGAAGATGGAGGTAGAAAGGACACATCAAGGTGTATACAAACACACCCACAAATGTAAAATTGGTCTCCTCTGAACACAGTGAAATACAGCTTTGCTCTACACAGCCATTCAAAGATTGTCCTTTCCTTAAATATTTGGACCTGGAATGAGTTTGGAACTTTACTGTCATAAGAAGTCTCTAATGAGAAGTCATGCTGAATCATTCATCCATCTGAGCACTTCAAGAGCATGTCAATGCAAGGATCTTATACGACCCTGCTCATTAAAGTCCTACAGCTTCACAATTGTATTTACGTGCAAGTATTTTTCTGTTGTTGTTGGGAATCATTTGTGTCCAGGTGACATCCTTTAATTTCAGGAAATCAGCATTTTGGGTACAGAAGTAGTGTTTTCCCCTCATTCTAGTGACAACATTAGTCCTCACAGAGCACCAAGCTGAGCTCC
>NW_011379272.1:0-982 GCF_000754665.1 Bison bison bison
CCTAAGTGCAAGATATCCCTTGTGACATAGTATATCACATTAGTGGACTTGCAGATATTATGGCTGGGGTTAAAGTGTTAACTCTGTAGATGGAAATGACAGGGGAAGATAGATTTCTATAATTTGCTCAGGACCATCCAATTACACTTAGCAGGAATCAGAGAAATGTAACCTTAGGCAAATGATATACTATTTTTAAAAAATCAATTTATTTTTATTTAATTTAAGGATAATTGCTTTACAAAATTTTTTTGGTTTCTGCCAAACATCAACATCAATCAGCCATAGGTATACATATGTCCCCTCCCTCTTGAACCTCTCTCACATCTCCCTCCCCATCCCATCCCTTTAGGTGATTACAGAGCCCTTGTTTGAGTTCCATGAGTTTTGTTTATTAATATAGTAGAAAATTTCATTTGGACATCACAATTCCCTTATGATGTAGGTATTATTATGTCTATCTGTAGATGCAAAACTGTAGCTTAAAGAGTTTCATATCTTAACCATCTTTTAAGGTTATTAGGCAGCAAAGTGAAAATTAGTATTCTATTTTCAGATTCCAAGTTCTGTGTTCATTCCAATGTCATACAGCCACTTAAGGAAAGTTTGATCAAAACATAGTCTTGGAAAGGCTGATTAAAAAAATATTCCAGAGGTTGGTTGAGGGTTAGAATACTGGATACAATATTGGGAAGAATGAGCCCATGTCTGCTTCTCTTAGGTCTTCCTGTCCTGCTGAACCCTATGTAGCTGTCAACCGCCATCCAATCTTCCAACCTGAACCGCAAGGCGTGCAGAATTCCAGCATTGTATCTAAATTTGATCCTTCCACACAACTTGGGATTCTGTATTCCAACCACTTTGTCTAAACCAGATCTTATGAGAAGCTTGCTTTCCGTGGCTTCAGAATGCATGGCAGTCCCTAACACATGAGCTTGTCTCATTATGATTCTTTCACATGCATGAATCCAGAGAATGCTTT
>NW_011379273.1:0-812 GCF_000754665.1 Bison bison bison
CTAACATTCAGTTATATGATAACCTCTTGATTCTTCTAAATGCATTTTCTGTTCTATCTGAAGGCAACCAACATCATACACACTGGACTTCATCTTAAACTTCACATGAAGACATTGGCCAAAAATATCTTCTATCTCTATTAATTCATCTGCATTTCCCTTTTTCTGAATCATTTTACATCAACAAAGAACTAATCTATTATCTATCTCATTCTTAAAAATAAAATCTCTTGATCCCATTTCCTTTATCATCTTTGACTTCATTTCATTCTCTTTGCTTTATAACAAAAATCAGAGGATTCTGTAATACCTGTCTCCAATTTCTCTCCTATTTTTCTTTAGCCATATTCATTCACACTTCAGTTATTATATTAACACTGAAAATGCTTTTTTCAATGTCATCTGTGACCTCTATGCCACTAGATACAGCACTCATCACTTGCTTCTCATATTACAAAATCCATCAGCAACATTTCATCCAGTCTTCTTTGGCACACTCTCTTTAAAAGACCACAATTCCCAAATTAACTCGTGGTCAGATGGCTTTCCTGAGGCTGAAAACTGGAAATTTAAGTTCCTCCATAGTATTCCTCTTGAGACTAACAGATTTCTTAAACTGAATAAGGCTAAAGCTGTGCCCTGGCTCTTCCTTCATCCCCAAACCTACTTCAGTTACAACATTCTCTGTCTCAGCCAGTGGCATATCTGGTCTCTCATTTTCACCCCATGTCTATCAGAAAATCTTTTTGGCTCAAACTTCAGTCGTGGTAGTGGTGGTTTAGTGGCCAAATCATGTCCGACTTTTGCAACCC
>NW_011379274.1:0-1129 GCF_000754665.1 Bison bison bison
TACATTTACTGTTATAAAATTCCATCTTAGAACTGACTTTGATGCATCCCATTAATTTTGATACACTGCATTCCCATTTTCATTTGTCTCAAGATAATCTGCAGTTCCCTTCTCTTCTTGATCCATTGGTTGTTCACAAGTGTGCTGTTTTGTTCCCACATATCCGTGGATTTCTCAGCTTTCCCTTGCTATTCAAGTTTCACACTACTGTGGTCAGAGTACACACTTGATACAATTTCTACCATCTCAAATTTGTTGAGACTCGCTTTACGATCTAACACATGATCTCGTCTAGAAAATGTTCCACGTGCACTTAATGTGTTTCTTCTCCGGTTGGATGGAATGTTCTGCATACGTCTATTAAGTCATTTGGTCTACAGTATTGTTCAAATCTGCTTTTCCCTATTGGTTCTCTGTCAGGATTATCTATCCATACTTAAGAGTGAGGCATTCAAGCCCACAACTATTATTTCATTGCTGTTTATTTCTCCTTTTAGTTCTGTTAGTGTTTGCTTTACACATTTGAGTGTTCCACTGTTGGCTACATAAATATTTACAATTGTTATACCTTCTTAATGAATTGACTTCTTTCTTATATAACTACATTCCTTGTCTTTTTTGACCAGTTTTTGCTTGAAGTCTATATTGTTTGCTGTATGTATAACTAACCCTGCTTTCTTCTGGCTACCTCTTGTTTGAAATAACTTCTTCCATCCCTTGACTCTCAGCTTGTGAGCAACATATCATTGGATCTATGTTTTCTATCCACTAAGCCATTTTTTTAATTGGAAAAGTTAATCCATTTATGTTTATGGTAATTACTGATAGATAAGGACCTACTATTATCGTTTTGTTCATTATTTTATGGCTATTCTCAAGTTCTTTGGTTCCTTGCTTCTTCTCTTGCTACCTTGCTCTGTGATTTGATGACTTTTGTGGCAGTATGATTTGATTCCTCTGTTAATCTTTTGTGTATCTGCTACACAAAAGATCTTTCTGGTTACCACATGTCTTATATAAAATATATTTATAAAAATAACATCATGGACTGTAGCCTATTATACTCCTCTGTCCATGGGATTTTCCAGGCAAGAGTACTGGAGTGGGTTGCCATTTCCTTCTCCAGAGG
>NW_011379275.1:0-1099 GCF_000754665.1 Bison bison bison
CCTGGAAACCCTCCCCCCACAGGGCCCAAGAGCACAGACGAAGCCGGGAGCGTGTTGCTCATGACCCACTGGGTCCCGCCAGCACCCGCGCCCCTTAATGTCCAGTGCCTGGGACCTGGGAGAGAAAGAGAAGCCCAGAACTGCAGGGGCTCCGGGCCCCCAGCCCTGCCCTGTGAGCCCTCCGCGGGCGGCCCTGCGGCCCTAACAAGGCCGAGTCCTTGAGACGTGCAGAGGGCATCTGGAGCATCCTTCCTCCTGGCTTGATCAGCCCCGCTGGTGAGACAGAATTCTGCAGACAGTTCAGGAGGCTGCGGGCCCACCAGAGGGGCCCCACACACTCGTGTCTGGGGGGGACCCTTTTCCTGGTTCACAAAGGCCCTGGGCCCTTCATCCTGCAAGCGCTCTCTCCACGTGACTGCATCGAAGCCTACCCGCTTCCCGAAGGCCCCCTTCAAATGCCATCACAGCGGGGGCGAGGGCTCACCATGTGGGTTTGAGGGGACACAGTCCCATGCACCCCCCTGGCTCTGAGCTCCCCAGGGCAGAAACAAGACCATGCGGGTCCGGGGTGGTGAGTGCTGGGTGAGCGCACTTGGAAGCCTGATGGGGCCGGCTGGTCTCACGGAGCTGTCAGGAGCTGGGCTCACAGCTGGTCAGGGTGGGCTCCCTGGAGGAGGCCCCGGGGAGGGTGCCAGGGGCTGAGCCACCAGCTCGCACAGCGCCCCTGTGCTGGGCGACACCCCCCCGCCCCGACCACCCCACTCCCAAAAGAAGCCTGGTCTGCACACTGTCTCCTCTGCCCGACACCCTGCCCAGCACTCCCGTCCAGGGTCTCAGAGGCACTTTCTCTGATGGTCCCGTCGGAGGCTACCCTCCCCACCCCAGCCTGTCCTCTTTCTCTCCCTCTCTCATCACCTGCCTCGCCCTCCTCGCACTGGGCATAAGCGTGCTGATTCACCCTCCCCGCCTGTGTCTCTGTTCCTCTCTATCTCTCCCCCGTCTCCCTCTCTGTCTGTCTCTCTCTTCTTGTCTCTCTCTGTTCCTCTCTCTCTCCCTGTCTCTCTCTCTCCCTCTCTCTCTGTCTCTCTCTCTCTCCGTG
>NW_011379276.1:0-762 GCF_000754665.1 Bison bison bison
TCTTATTTTCCTCCAGCCTGGCTGATGGAGGCATGGATGTATTTTTGTAATTTTCAGTTTCTGTCTCTGACTCCATCAGCCCACCCTTGTGAATAACCTTACAGGATTGCCTGCCATCCACGCTGAGACCTGAGTGTCACCAGGCCATCTAGGAACTGGATTGTCCCCCTGCCCATTTCTTCAGTCCTGCTCGCTTAAGAGATGGCAGTGTCTCATGAGCATGGCCCATTTATCCACAGTCAGGGCTTCCATGTAAAATTGGGTTCAGTTCCTGATAGACTTGAGCTGCCCTGAATGTCGCTGACGAGACGTGGTCCTCTCGTGCCCAGGTGCAGACCCCGAAGGAGCAGGACTGGGAGCGCGTGCAGCAAGCCAGCGTGCTGGCCCACATGGCCCAGGCATTCGAGAGTGACGAGGGCGTGTCTGACGGCGAGGGCGACAGGGTCAACCTTTTCAGCTCGGCCACTCAGCTGTCGCCCAGCGGGCAGGCCGATGCCAAGATTCTGACTGTGATGCTGCAGGAGCAGCTGGACGCCATCAAGGAAGAGATCCGGTGGGTGATCGTGAACTCAGCTCCCCAGAAACTCGGTTTCTCTGAGGAGCTGTCTTCTCCTAGGGACATCTGAGTGTTCTATAGTAAGAAACCTGACCTCAGGTCTGCATCAAGAATTTTCAGTTTTGAGATTGCCCTTGATTACAGAGCTCGGTCAGCCAGGGCGTTCTGTCCACGGTGTGGTGTCAGCACTCTGTGGGGGGGGGGTT
>NW_011379277.1:0-2882 GCF_000754665.1 Bison bison bison
TGGGAGGGATTAGGGGCAGGAGGAGAAGGGGACGATGGAGGATGAGATGGCTGGATGGCATCACTGACTTGATGGACGTTGAGTCTGAGTGAACTCCGAGAGTTGGTGATGGACAGGGAGGCCTGGCGTGCTGCAATTCATGGGGTTACAAAGAGTTGGACACGACTGAGCAACTTAACTGAACTGAACTGAACTGATGGGGGAACTTTGGGCTTACCAGGTGGCGCTAGTGGTAAAGAAGCAGCCTGCCAGTACAGGAGATGCAAGAGACCCAGGTTTGATTCTTGGGCCAGGAAGATCCCCTGGAGGAGGGCATGGGAACTCACTCCAGTATTCTTGTCTGGAAAGTCCCATGGACAGAGGAGCCTGGTGAGCTACAGCCCCAGAGGGTCGCCAAGAGTCAGACACAATTGAAGTGACTTAGCACGCACACATGGGGAACCTGCCCTCTTTTCAGCTGAGCACAGGTAGGGAAAAACATTTTCACAATTTGGTTCCAAATCCCCTGACTTCTGACTTGAAGTTTTGTTTCCACATTTCCCATACATTACCACACAGGGCAGAGCTTCACACTTGGGTGTGTGGGCTGTGCTAATGGTAGGGAAGATAAACAACAAGATGAAAGTGAAAGTCACTCAGTTGTGTCTGGCTCTTTGTGACCCCATGGACTATACTGGGGCTGCCCTTGTGGCTCATCTGGTAAAGAATCTGCCTGCAATACAGGAGACCTGGGTTTGATCCCTGGGTTGGGAAGATCCCCTGGAGAAGGGAAAGGACTATACAGTCCATGGAATTCTCCAGGCCAGAATAATGGAGTGGCTAGCTATTCCTTTCTCCAGTGGATCTTCCCAACCCAGGGATCTAACAAAGCTCTCCCTCATTGCAGGTGGATTCTTTACCAGCTGAACCACCAGGGAAGCCCAAAGAACACGATAGCTACCTTTTTCTGCTGCAGTTTAAAATAATTGGGTTTCTCTTCTGTCTCAATATTTGAGGTCAGGGACTGGAGGAGGGAAGACAGTGATTTTCCCCTGGTGCACAGAAAGCTTAGAATTTGGAGGGTTTCTTACCTTCAGCCATGGTTCCGTATCTGCTCCTCTGAAGCCCTTCCATTCGTTTCTGGAATAAAAAGAAGAGAGGAATAAAAGCAAATGTCCTTATAGGAGTTGGTATAGAACTGAGAACACCTCCAATTTAGACAGCCAAAATAATTATCCTTACATGAATCATTTCCATTGCTAACTTTCTAACTTATATTTTGCTTTCAAATATCCGTATATAACTTTAAGCAAGCCAGGTGATGCTAGGTTATGTTAACACAGTGAACTCTTGCTTTTTTTCTCATTCTACAGGAAAGCAAGAAATGTTTGAATACACATCAGTTGATTATCTCCCTTCAAGCTGAAAAGGTGTGAAATATGGAAAGCCTTCCTCTAGGAATGAGAAGCCGGGCTTTTTATTATTTTATTATTATTATTATTAGAATAAGGGTAGGCAAACTTGCTAGATTAGAGAATAAAAGTTGCCTTACTGTAAATGAATAGTGGTTTGTTTGAAGTACCGGGCATTTCCAGTCCCAGAAACTATACATATCAGATGGATATCCCAGTGGCAAAGAGGAAAGTACAATGCACCTTCCAGTGGGAGTGTGGAATTGGGGTCCAGGGCTCCTTTGAGGATGGACATGAGAGGGAGAAGGGGAAGAGGGCTAAACATGGTCACCATCCTTCTTCCCTCTGAGCAGCTGGAAGAAGAGAAACTGGTGCCATGACTGAGGGACAGAAGCAACATTAGGGACAAATTCAGGATAAAGTCATTGCCTGCTCAGTTTTAAATGAAATGTCTTTAAATCAATAGCCACTTTAAAAAATCCCAGTCGATGCCACCAGAAATTGGCAAAACTGTGGAGATAAAGTTTCATTCAGCTGAGGCATGCTATTGTGTCATTCTTCTTGGTGCTAGAAAAGATGTGTGCATTAGAAAAGGCAAGCCTGCAATGTGCAACTATAATTAAGATGAACTCTGAGCCTATCTTTTATTTCATCAATTTTAAAGATTATGCGGTCATGAAACAAACATTTTAAGGAGAGAATACACAGAGGAATGAAATGAATGCCCACCATTTGCAATGAACAAATCTCAGTATTTTGGCATTGTTATTGCTATTCTGTTGGACTGAAAACATTAAAAGAACATTACACATATAGCTCCATTTCTTTATTTTTTGACTCCTCCACTTCCCAGTCTCATTCTCACTCTTCCTTTCAAAGGTAATCAGTATTCAGAGATGTTTATGTCTCTTTCTCAATTGTGTATTTACACTTGTACACACACCAGTCTAGAGTTAAGATGTAGTACTTTTTGGTATTTTTATCTTTCATGGAAGTGACATTATTTATGTAACAGTTTATCCAATTCTTTCTTAAAAAACATTTGGAGTTCCAAATACATCCTTGCTACTACCAAGAGTGCTGCAGAAGAGTCCTGCACACATCTTGTGCACGTGACAATCTCTGGGATGGACAGCTTCCACCTGACTAGATGTTGCCAAGTCCCACTCCAGGAGACTTCTGCTATCATGATGGCAGCAGCCACGTGTGAGCATCCCTCAAATCTTCACTTACACTTGGTAATACTAGATTTTTAATTTTTTGATTACCCTTTCGAGCATACATTAGAATGTCTTATGTCTTAATTGGTTTAAACTTGCATTTTATTGATTAACATTGAATTCAGAATGGTTTTCATAACTGATTTGCTTATTTGGCTTGATTCTGTTATTCCTACCTTTTTACATTTTTATACTCACTCAGTCAGGATGCAAAGAAATGGTCCCCATTAGGGAAACCATCCCTTGTCACACTGTCAGAATATATTAAGAT
>NW_011379277.1:6503-7229 GCF_000754665.1 Bison bison bison
TTCTCCCAAGCCAGGCTTCAGCAATACATGAACCATGAACTTCCTGATGTCCAAGCTGGTTTTAGAAAAGGCAGAGGAACCAGAGATCAAATTGCCAACATCCGCTAGATCATGGAAAAAGCAAGAGAGTTCCAGAAAAACATCTATTTCTGCTTTATTGACTATGCCAAAGCCTCTGACTGTGTGGATCACAATAAACTGTGGAAAATTCTGAAAGAGATGGGAATACCAGACCACCTGACCTGTCCCTTGAGAAATCTGTATGCAGGTCAGGAAGCAACAGTTAGAACTGGACATGGAACAACAGACTGGTTCAAAATAGGAAAAGGAGTACGTCAAGGCTGTGTATTACACCCTTCTTATTTAACTTATATGCAGAGTACATCATGAGAAATCCTGCACTGGAAGAAACACAAGCTGGAATCAAGATTGCTGGGAGAAATATTAATAACCTCAGATATGCAGGTGACACCACCCTTATGGCAGAAAGTGAAGAGGAGCTCAAAGCCTGTTGATGAAAGTGAAAGTGGAGAGTGAAAAAGTTGGCTTAAAGTTCAACATTCAGAAAACGAAGATCATGGCATCCAGTCCCATCACTTCATGGGAAATAGATGGAGAAACAGTGGAAACAGTGTCAGACTTTATTTTGGGGGGCTCCAAAATCACTGCAAATGGTGACTGCAGCCATGAAATTAAAAGACGCTTACTCCTTGGAAGGAAAGTTAT
>NW_011379278.1:0-745 GCF_000754665.1 Bison bison bison
CTTGACACTGGAATCTCCTCCCCTTTTTAACTGCTAAATCCTTGGTCTATTGACATTACTGATGCTAGGTAACTAGGAAGTATTTTGTTTTCATGTGTTAATACTTGTCTATTGTGTGGGCATAATATGAAGAGTACAAACTATTGTAATCAGAATTTCTCAAATGCATAAGCTATAAATATAGTACATTAAGCAGATATAAATGTTATACATTTTTCATAAATTCAGAAGATTTGAGAGTCAGGAAGATTTGAATTATGAATGCTATTTTTTAGCTTCTATCTTAAAAACTCCAAGAGAACTACATTTAACTCTCATCCTATTCCTCTAAGATGGAGTAGGAGGAAGGTATTAAAAGAGTCTGTTCCGCCTTCTAAGATCATTACTTTATTTTCCAGAAGTGTATCCTATTCCGGTAAGACAGATATGTCCCATTGATCTTAGAAATATGTTGTTCCATGGCTGCAATTTCTTTCTCTGAAATTATCTTCTGGTACTTTAAATTTATTACCAATTGGCTAGTGCAGTGTGGTTTTCAGTTGCTGAAAATTTAGAGTCCATTACAATAGTGAGGTTTGGAGTAATTTCCTGGACTATATTTGGTGCCAAAGTCTCTACAAACTGATTTTTTGGTCACTCTTTTGGCTGCCTGTCCTTAAGGGAAAGATCTGTCTTTTTATTTGGGTGGATCTGATACAAGAAATATTACCCATAGATGGCCTTTTTCAAGATTGTCTCCGTCTGT
>NW_011379279.1:0-1043 GCF_000754665.1 Bison bison bison
GCTGCTAAGTCACTTCAGTCATGTCCGACTCTGTGTGACCCCAGAGCCGGCAGCCCACCAAGCTCCCCCGTCCCTGGGATTCTCCATGCAAGAACACTGGAGTGGGTTGCATTTCCTTCTCCAATGCATGAAAGTGAAAAGTGAAAGTGACTTCGCTCAGTCATGTCCGACTCCTAGCAACCCCATGGACTGCAGCCTAGCAGGCTCCTCCATCCATGGGATTTTCCAGGCAAGAGTACTGGAGTGGGGTGCCATTGCCTTCTCCAGTTTTACTCTACACCAGCAGAAAGAATTTTTGCTTTAAAACTCCATTCCTTGAAACAGTAATAATTTCCCATCCAGGTCAAAGTGGTTAAAGTCACAAATTGTAGTAACAATTTTTAAAAATCTTTCAAACTTCCCGTCTTCTCAGAGCTGTATGGTGTGCACGTGCATTTGCTTAGGTACATATCACCTATTGCTCCCAGGTTGTTTGTTTCGCTTTTCTTCTTGTTAGATAATAAGTTTGTTATGGGAGAGAGAACTTATGTCTGATCTCTTGCCGAGGACACTGTTGGTTCAGTGACCCCTCAAGGATCAGATGCACCCAGGTATTATGTTCAATTTGACCTCTGACATGAAGCAAAGCATTCTTTTTAGATAAAATATTCATTCAACATTAGATTTCAAACTTTGTATTTTTTCTGAAGGTGCTTTAGAGGAATGCGAGGCTGTCTTCTTTGTTTAATGATGCACAGAATGTACTATCACGTGCAAACAGCAATCTCTTGCTCCAAACAGTTGTCCTATTGAAAAGGAGAGCAAGGTGCATGGAATAATTGTCCTGTGAAATGTATCGGTATTTTGGGAGAATGTTATTTTTAATGTCCCACAATATTTTTAAATAAGCTGCTTAAAACTGCTCACGTTATGTGTCTGCACACGTAGTGATAGCTATACACAAGAATTAACACACACACACACACATCATCATGCATTTCTTCTCTTAGAAGAGATACTCCCTCAGGGGCTCTTTGTATTAGAAGTTAATCAATTAAATTAAA
>NW_011379280.1:0-1184 GCF_000754665.1 Bison bison bison
ATTAGGTGATTGGTTGGGGTGCTATAAGGTGCTTGCTGAAGTGGGCACCTTTGCCTAATTGGGAGTCAGGAAGCTTGTTGGTGATGATCAGAGGGCTTTTGGCAACAGTTACAAAGGGGCTTAGTCAGCTTCGCTAGTGGCTCAGATGGTAAAGAGTTTGCCTGCAATGTGGGAGACCTGGGTTTGATCCCTGGGTTGGGAAGATCCTCTGGAGAAGGGAATGGCAACCCACTCCAGTATTCTTGCCTGGAAAATCCTATGGATGGTGGAGCTTGGTGGGCTGCAATCCATGGAGTAGCAAAGAGTTGGACACGACTGAGCAACTAACACACACACTCAGTCAGCTTAGGAGGTGACCTTGGTCCTGGGCTCCACTTCTGTGGCTTTGGTGCAAAGCCTCATATCTGTGGCCTTGGGCAGGACTCAACATAATGCCTGTTTGTTCTCAACATAGACAAAAATGTTTCAGATTAAATTTTAATGTTCTTTTGCTGAGAATTGAGTGCCTAAGGGATGACACAACTAGTATGGTTAGAAACCAGATTCTGTCCACTTCACCCTACTTCAGTGAGTGGCCACATCAAATGTAAACAACACTTCTTAGGGTTTTTTTTTTTTTTGATTGTTTTGGTACTGCTTCAGGCAGACAAATGGTTAACTGCTTACTTATGGGTGACCATTTTAATTTTCATAATAAAGCTGCATTTCCCCCAAATATATTCTTCAAATCCGATTGCTAGCTTATTTGAAAGTAAATCAATGAGGTTTAAATTAAAAAGGATTGGTCTTGAACCACTGGTTGAAGGAAGCTGTAATATAGTCAGTTTTTTCTGACTTGCTATTGGTATGAAAAAATTTATGTGATTCTTTTTCAAAGTCTGGAGTTGGGCCAAACTGGTATAGGACAAATCTCTCCAGCCTCTTTTTTTTTCAGATGGAGTGTTACTGAGTCCAAGTTTGCTCTGCTTGCCACATGTTAGACCAATAAAATCAAGAGATGAGGGGTTGAGACATGGAAGGGGCTTTATTTGGGTAGCTGGCTGATGGAGAAGATGGCAGGCTAGCACCTCAAAATAACTGTCTTGTCAGGGCCTAGATGCCAGGTTCTTTTATGGATCAGAGATGGGAGGAAGTAAGGAAACAAAATAAAAAAGACTATTCAATCCTTGCAAATATCCCCTAGA
>NW_011379281.1:0-1404 GCF_000754665.1 Bison bison bison
TTGGATAGCATCACTGACTCAATGGACATGAGTTTGAGCAAATTCTGGGAGATAGTGACAAACAGAGCCTTGCATACTGCATTCCATGGGGCCGCAGAGAATCAGACACACTTTAGTGACTGAACAACAACAAAACTAGAAGAGATATAAGACTCTATAAACTTGGATAAAGAACAAGACAAAATATTAAACACTAATGAAACTGTGAAATTATAAAATGCATAAGAAAATGGCAGAAGTTTACCTTAGAAAATAATAAAGTTCTTAAGTTAATGAACATAAAATGTCAAGCTTAAATATGTTAAAGAAATTATGAATTTCTGTATGATGCCATAAAGAAAATTTATAAATAAGTAATCTATTGGAAAAATATTTCCAAAATATTTCAAAAATCATGGTTGCAAGGAGAAATTGTTGGCCTAAATTAATTTCTAACTATTGTAACTTCTTTTCTTTAAAGATGTGCTCATTATCTTTTGCTTTTGCTCTGTGTACAGATAGAGCCTTAGAAATTTGTAATTTTGGTTTTGTTTGTTGTTTTAGTGCAACAGTTAATCCTGGGGCAGGCACAAAATTATGTGCAACACCTTATCCTAGTTTTCTTAAGAAAAGTAATTCCATAAATGACTAAAGGGGGAGGAGTCATAGACAAAAAAAAAAAATGAAAATACACAATGGATATAAAAATCTTGAACTCTAGAGGTAATTAGAGTGGTTCAATATAGAACAATAATTAGGTAATATGCTGTTTATTATGTTATATTAAGAGTGATGAAGCTCAGTGTGGGTGAGGATCCTAGGGAACTGCCATTCTCATGACCTGTTAGAGTATAATTTGGAAGAGGCTATTTGGAAAATACCAGATTCAGCCAGGATTAAAAGCTGTATTTATTTTCTTTAAGCTGTTCTACCTTTAGAAATGTGTCTATTAGAAAGAGTTGTTGCTTATAGTCACAGAAAAAATATACTCAATATAAATTTAGTTTCAATAAGATGGATACACTAACTTCTACCAATTATTAGCTATATATGCTTAGGCAAGCTACTTTAACCTGTTTCTATTCTAGTTGCCTTTTCTGAAAGATGAGGATAACAATCATATCTAAGAGACAATATCTTTACAATTAAATCAGTTAATGTATAAAAAATATTTTGCACTTAGTGTTTTGCAGGTACTATGATGTGGAGCTGCGAAAGCTTTAACCGTAAAGGTACTGACAACGTGTAGGGAATGACACAGCAACATGGTAGAGGGAACCTGGATTTGAGAAAGAGTTAATATGTCAGATGTGCCCATGTGCTTTGGACCACAGTGTATGTTGCTGCTGCTGCTGCTCAGTCACTTCAGTCGTGTCCGACTCTGCATGACCCCATAGACAGTAGCCCACCAGGCTCCTCCATCCC
>NW_011379282.1:0-920 GCF_000754665.1 Bison bison bison
CCTGCCAATGCAGGAGATAAAGGAGAGGTCAGTTTGATCCCTGGGTGGAAAAGATCCCTTGGAGGAAGGCATGGCAACTCACTCCAGTATTCTTGCCTGGAGAATCCCATGGACAGAAAAGCCTGGCAGGCTAGGGTCCACGGGGTCCCGAAATACCAGACACGACTTGAGTGACTTAGCACTCACACTAGGTTTCAGTTTTTGTTTATCTGGGGTTTTTCTTTGCTTGCTTGGTTATTTTTGCAGTTGAGTTAGAGCAGTGTCTCAGAACTGTGTTGTATGCATTTCAGAGATAATGGAAATATTTATGGAAATCATATGGAAATCTATATATGGAAATCATATATACAACTGGTGGGTTTTATTCTTCAAGGAATTTTTGAAGATAATCTGACAAAGGAGCCAAGATTCCCAATCTTCCTTGGGTTCTGTGTTCCTTGTGATATCACTTATGAGGATTCTGATCCCTTCAAGATAAAGGAGCATATAATTTAAATTTATAGGATATGGAATTCCTTTGAAGAAGAAAAAAACCTTCCAGAATTACTAACCTCATAAAAAATGTTACCAAGTGTATTTGTTTCCCAACAGAGAAATTCTTATTTTGTATGCTGTGTAATTTAATGGGAAAGTGTCTCATAAAAAAGGCTTTGAAATGGGAATCAAGGTGCCTCCATTTTCTGTTTCGTGTCTTGCCAGGGAACTTCCCAGGTGGCAGAGTTGGTAAAGAATTCTCCTCCCAGTGCAGGAGATGCAGGTTTGATCCCTAGGTCGGGAAGATCCCCTGGAAAAGGAAATGCAACGCACTCCAGTATTCTTGCCTGGGAAATCCCATGGACAGAGGAGCCTGGCGGGCTACAGTCCACAGGCTGGCAAAGAGACAGACAGGACTGAGCTATTGAGCATACAGGCATGTCCTG
>NW_011379283.1:0-761 GCF_000754665.1 Bison bison bison
GTGGGTGTGGCATTTATCTCTGCTGTGTTATGATGTTATGAAGAGCTTATATTGAGCTCAAGGTGTAGTAGAAATCAACTTATCCACCATCTTGACCTATTTGGTTCTAATTAGTTTAAGTCATGTCCTCAGGCTTTGTCATTCTTTCCAAGTTAGTGTCCTTCCCCTTTCCCTGCACCTGCACTGCAGGAGACCTGGGTTTGATCCCTGTAATTGGAAAGATCCCCTGAAGAAGGAAAAGGCAACCCACTCCAGTATTCTCGCCTGGAGAATCCCCATGGACGGAGGTTCCTGGCCAGCTACAGTCCATGGGGTTGCAAAGAGTCAGACACGACTGAGGAACTAAAGACAGCCCTTCCCTCCTGTTTCAGAAGTAGCATGGAGTAGGAAAGCATGAAAGACAAGGAACACAGACCTAAGAGGCAGCGAAGCCTACCTCAGTCACCCTCAAATCCTGGTTGCACTTCATGTTAGTGGGGTGGATGCAACACCTTAACCTCCCTGAACACACTTTTTCATTTGTAGAGAGGAAATAACAATGCATACCCCAAGGTATTGTCAGTATTGAATATAAAACGTAACTAAGGAAAAGCCTTGACCATTTACTGGCACAGAATATGCAGACTAAAAATGGCAATTTTATTGCTTTTGGTATCTGTTTTTCACATACAAATTTGAGAACCATTCATTTATATATGACAAAAGAATCCTGGGATTAAAATGATAAATTCTGGGCTTAAATCCTGCTGTGTGGGTGACAA
>NW_011379284.1:0-1082 GCF_000754665.1 Bison bison bison
CTTGTGGCGAAGGGGCAGTGTGAACAGTGATCACACCAGGCCACAGTGGTCACAGGACACAGGACTCCCTCCAACCCCTGCCCCTACATGCTGGAGACTGGAACCATGGGTGGGGGAGCGTTCATGGCCGTGTCCATGGTCTGGGGGCTCCGCACTTATTTCTACATCTCAGTTCTATTACTTCTTTTGCTTCCTACTCTTGCCTCTGAGCTTTTTGACAAACATGAGCCCCAAACATGAGGAGCTTCCCATCCATCTGAGGGGCTCCCAGGGCAGAGGGGAGGTGCAGCATGAAGACTTCAGCTGCAGGTTCCCCCACCCACAAAGGGAGAGCTGAGGAACTCAGAGCTGAGGGTGGGGGTGGGGGTGGGGGGAGAATTCCCAGAGATGCCCTTCTCCCCTACGTCAGAAGGTTTCGAAAAGAGCAGAAACAAGTCCTTCTCTGGGTGCAGAAGACCCCGGAAGGCAGTGTTTGGGACCAACTGGAGCAGGGGAGGGAGTGGAGGCTGGGAGGCCCAGGGTGGAGGCTGTGGTGAAGGAGGCCAGACCTGCGGCTGGGAATCTGTGAAGGTGAAGAAGAGAAGACTGGGCCTGGGTCTGATGAGCTGTTCAGGGAGAGGGGAAGAGGAGGGTTAGGGACTGTGTGCCGGGTCTGGCTCCGTGTCTGAGTGGGCAGTGGTCATCTCTGGGAGGAAGAGCAGGAGAAGGGGTAGATGGCCAGCTGGGTGAGGCTGCAGTGACTGTGAGGGGCTTGGGGGACGTCCAGAGTTCAACTGGGAGTCAGGGAGATTTGAGACTGTCCCCAGGGAACAAGGCTGTGAGCCGAGGAAGGGCAGTGTCAGCTCAGGGTGTAGAAAGATCCTCAAGGGCCATATGGATGGACTGGAGCGAGAGTCTGGGTGCTGGGAGAAGCTGGGGCTTTACGTTCCACGGGTATTTACTGTGTCAGGAACACCACCAGGGACACGGCTGTGACCCAAACTGCAAGCCACCTGCCCTCAGGTTGCTTGCATTGATTATTAAACGTAATCAGTGAAATGCCATAGATGTCAGCTGGTGATCCATACTATGGAGGGAAACAA
>NW_011379285.1:0-920 GCF_000754665.1 Bison bison bison
CACTGAGTTAGACAAGGCTGTGGTCCTAGTGTGATCAAGAGCTCCCATAAGTCAAGAAGAATAGAAAGAAAGCAAAACAGAAATGTAGGCCAGAGATTTGAAGAGAGTGTATTTTTAGAAAGGGCTTCTTTATCACCTTTCTAAAAATAAATATTTTATTTAAGAATTAAAAAAAAAATGAAGAGAGTGTAACTTTCACATGTCCAGTCACGTGAATTAGTTCACGGGCCTGGCACACACTGTCAAGCATGTGTATCCTCCACAGTGGCTGTGCTTTGTGTACTTTACTGTGCAGGACTGTACAGTGTCTCTATTTCAAGCTCAGATGTCCAGAAGCAAGTGCAAAAGCAGCAATTGTTAGGGTGTCTAGGTTAACAGTATTGGACATAGAACAAAGTGGACTTATGAAAGTGCTCTCAGAACAGAACTCAGTCATATGTAGGGTACTTACTGTATTTCATAATTAAAATGATTTAAACATTGGAAACCCCTTGATGAAGGTGAACCCTGACTATTCATTGGAAGGACTGATGTTGAAGCTGAAGCTCCAATATTTGGTCACCTGATGCAAAGAGCTGACTCATTGGAAAACACCCAGATGCTGGGAAAGATTGAGGGCAGGAGGAGAAGGGGACAACAGAGGATAAGATGGTTGGATGTCACTGACTCAATGGGCATGAATTTGAGCAAGCTCCAGGAGATAGTGGAAGGACAGGGGAGCCTGACATGTTGCAGTCCATGGGGTCACAAAGAGTCAGATGCAGCTTATCAACTAAGCAGCTTATTGAACATTGCACAAACTTGGCTGACTTTTCTCTTCACAGTGTATATGCACAATGAATCGTCTTTATAAGTTTCAGACTGGTTGTTGTAGGCAGTGACCGGTAAGTTAACACTCATTTTACATTCACTCCATCCCA
>NW_011379286.1:0-991 GCF_000754665.1 Bison bison bison
CTATAGCTTCCTGTGTTGCCAATGTTAAAGAAACATTTTTGGACATAGTATCAACATATTGAGCAGTATATACTTGTTGAGTTAATGATATTGCTGCCACACTAACAGAAGTAATTGCAGTTATCAAAGCTGCTATTCCCAGGATCAGTAGGCCCACAAACCGCTGTGATCGCATTAAATCCTGTAGTTGTTGTAATACAGCAAGACCATAATTATATCAATGTGTGGTTACAGTTTCAGGCACCATAAGATAGGGTGGACGTTGCAACACCACAAAAGAGCAAACATTATATTGGGGGGTCAAACAAGATGAGAGCATACATTGTTCACAAGACACTACATGAGGTCCACCTGAATAATTCATTTGTATATTAAGTCTTTTGGAATCATTAGAGAAGAGAAAAACATAAGGCGAGGGTAGACAAGCTAAAATAGAATAAGTAGAAATATTTTCTGGCCGGGTTAAGGTAGTAGGGGCAGTGGCGGTAAGGGCCCTCCAAATTTCTGGTTGTCAAAAAGTTCTGCCCTTAGCCGTATAAGACAGCATAGGAGGAACAAATTGATTATGATGCCATCTAGTGGCGAGTAATGGCCAAGGAACTGGATTTTCTTTCCAATTGTCAAATCTACCGTTAAATGCATCATCGGTCATTGGATCCTGACCTGGATCGGGGTTGCTCCAGTCCTGAATGGTATAATTTCCTCCTCCTGGTATTCTGTAATCAATTCTAGAATTATAAGTACAAGATTTCCAAATCCGATACCTGGAACGACCATCTATGGTGTTCCATATGACATCTGAAGGGGCAGCATTGTGACAATTTGGATATTTTGGTGGAGATTTGGAAAGCAGGGATTTGTAGGGGTCAAGGATCCTGGGCATACGAGCCAGTAATATCCAAACTGACCGGTAATTTGAGGATGGGGAATCTGTCAGAATTGCTTTTTTAGAGGCTCCAATACATCCTTCTTTGGTAGGAGTAATAAAGCT
>NW_011379287.1:0-940 GCF_000754665.1 Bison bison bison
ACTGGACTTCTGAGTCATTCAAACCTGGACTCAAATCCAAGCTCTGCCACCTACCAGCATTCTTTTCCCCCTAAACAGAAATAACAATGTCTTCCTCAAAGTGTGAAATTTAACTAAATGCCATTCACAGTACCTGACATATAATAGTCAATGAACATTAAGTCATGTATCATGGTCAATAAATGGTCCATCAGAATTTCCTGTAAGCTCCAAGTAAGCTTCTTGCACACTTGCCTCTCAAGGTCACAGAAAATAGGACACCACTATCAACTCCTAACAAAAGTATCTTTCAAAGATGAAAAGAATTATATTTTATTTTTGTTTTGTTTTAAATCACCCATAAGATATTCTAGAACTACCAATGTTCTTCAGGAAAAAAAAATTATATAAACAGTTAAAAGAAGTATTTATGAATTCATACTGACTCCTTCCCCCCAAAGATCGAAGGTACCTTACAGAGATGCAATAAACAAGGAGGCAGGCTTTTGTTTGCGGATGGGGGCTTTGTTTTTGTTTTTCAATGAGAAAAAGGCAGACAGGTTATGTTGGGGGGAGGGATGAACACAAAAGTTTCCAGGTAAGGCATTTATAATCATGTGCTAACACTTACGGAGCCGGGCTCAGGTGGCTCAGTGGTAAAGAATTCGCCTGACTACAGGAGACACAGGTTCAATCCCTGGGTCGGCAAGATCCCCTGGAGGAGAAAATGCCAACCCACTCAAGTAACCTTGCCTGGAAGAATCCCATGGACAAAGGAGCCTGGTGGGATAGAGTTCATGGCATTCATTCCAGTTCCTGAATATTCATTGGAAGGACTGATGCTGAAGCTGAAACTCCTATACTTTGGCCACCTGATGGGAAAAACTGACTGACTGGAAAAGACCCTGATGCTGGGAAAGATTGAAAGCAGGAGAAGGGGATGACAGAGGGTGAGATGGTT
>NW_011379288.1:0-865 GCF_000754665.1 Bison bison bison
ATAATTGATGTCTTCTGTTGATACGATATTATGTCCTTTTTAAAATAATACTCTGTAGTCTCAACATAAATATATTTAAAGTAAATATTTCATTATAATTTTCAGCTAAGTGTAAATGCTGAAAACCCAAGTATTTTAATAAAGGGACAACTTACTTACATCCAGTGTTTTAAAACAACCTGAAAAAGGAGAATGAATTGGTAAAGAAAAAAAAGAACAGAATGAGGAAAGTGAACTATTCCTTGCTTCTCCTCATTTTCCACTGTGTGATTTCTGAGTATTTTACTCAATTATTGAAAATTTCTAAATAAGGTATTGCAGCACTCATAAAAGTACAGAAATAAAATATAATCTAAAGTATTATTTATTAAGATGGAAAGTTTCTTCCCAAGAGTAGGAACAAGACAAGCATGTCTGTTCTTGCAAATTTTGTTGAACACTGTACTTCTACTCAATATCTAATTGGATCAGTTAAGAAAGACAAGAAATTAAACATGAAATTAGGCAGATTGGAAAGGAAAAAATAAAACTATATTTGAAGATAACATTGATGATGACATTTTGGATATGTAGAAAATCCAAAAAGTTCACACAAAGATATTATAAATAACAAATGAATTCATAAAGTTGCAGAATACAAAATCAATACATCAACATCAGTTGTATTTCTTTACACTAAAAATGAATGATCTGCAAGTGAAATTAAGATAGCAATTCCATGGTGGTTTAGTTGCTAAGTCATGTCCGACTCTGTGACCTCATGGACTGTAGCCTACCAGGCTTCTTTGTCCATAGAATTTTCAAGCAAGAATACTGGAGCGGGTTGACATTTTCTTCTCCAAGTGATCTTCCTGACCCAGGGATT
>NW_011379289.1:0-783 GCF_000754665.1 Bison bison bison
CAGCAGATGTTGGCAATTTGATCTCTGGTTCCTCTGCCTTTTCTAAAACCAGCTTGAACATCTGGAATTTCATGATTCACATATTGCTGAAGCCTGGCTTGAAGAATTTTGAGCATTACTTTACTACTGTGTGAGATGAATGCAGCTGTGTGGTAGTTTGAGCAAGGTGCCAACTGGGGAATAAAATAATAAAAATAAAACTAACAAATATGTTAAATGGAAAGGAAAGAAAGAAAGAATAGGTATGCAAAGTTAAATAGAGGTAGATGAAGATTTATATACATTAAAGATTAACTTCAAGGGGGAAATAACAGTAGGAAAAGCAAACAAAGGAATAAATGTGGAAAAATAATAACAGGTTTAAAAAATTAAAAACTAAAGTTAAAAAAAAGATGAAAAGAAAAAAAGGAAAGCTCCCCAGAATTGCAAAAGCCCAAAGTAGAGGCAGAGCTTTATAACAGTAATAAAATATGTGACTGATAAAAAAAAAAAAGCTCAAAAGCTTAATCAGATTTCATAGTGCCAATAAAATCAACAACTACAATTGAGGGGGGGTGGGAAATCCAAAGAATCTAAATAGCAAGTCAAAACATAAGAATAATAAATGTTTTCCTTGAGTCACTGCTGTCAGAATCCTTTCCCTCGCTGGGAGTCACAGTCCACTTCATCTCCCTAGGATGCTCTCTAGCATTGTTCTGATTTTTAGACATGCTATGGGAGCAGCTCAGATTTTAATCTGGCCCTACTCCTATGTGTTCTTGCCTCCAATATCCACAGTTACAA
>NW_011379290.1:0-1122 GCF_000754665.1 Bison bison bison
AGGAGCCTGGTAGGCTGCAGTCCATGAGGTCGCTAAGAGTCAGACACGACTGAGCAACTTCACTTTCACGCATTGGAGAAGGACATGGCAACCCATTCCAGTGTTCTTGCCTGGAGAATCCCAGGGACAGAAGAGCCTGGTAGGAGGCCATCTATGGAGTCGCACAAAGTCGGACATGACTGAAGCGACTTAGCAGCGGCAGCAGGGGCCCCTATTTCTCCAGCCGTCTAGTGCCCAGCCCATCCTGCAGGCTGTGAGTGCAGGCGTCCCCTCCCGCCTCCATCCCCACCCCGACAGCATCTGGCAGGCTCTAACACGCTTGCAGTAACCCCAGAGCAGCACCCTAAATATCCCAGCATTGGTGCTTCCTGTTTTCCAGAGCTGGGGACTTGGAGGAGCAAGGTGGGGTGGATGAGGCTGGACCACGCTCTTCCCTGGCTGAGTTGTGTAGTTCACAACCACAAAACTGTTAGCTCACCCAATCCTCACACTCTTTACCTGGGAGCTGTCATATGCCTATACCCATTTCACAGCCAAAGAAGCTGAGGCAGGGATGGATGAGGGGCCTAACCCTTTCAAGCACTTTTGAGAGACCTGAGAGGTGGGAAAGAGGCCCTGGGGACACCATGGTGACAGAGGTGCGGCCTCTAGGAAGGCATCCCCCTTCTGGCCTCCAGACCAGGGGGACCGTCCACGGCATTGCTGAGTCCTTCCCTCCAGGAGGCGGGAGGGGTGGACAGAGGCCGGGTGGGTGTGGTTGACGAGGAGCCCAGCTCCCGAGGCTGCAGGACTGGGATCTGACCCCCGAGGGCCTGGCCAAGTCTCCTTTCTCCTGCAACCACCTCCTGTCCAAGCCTGCCAGGCCCCCGGGAGAGCCCCCACCCATGCGTCCAAACAGCAGCACACACAAAACCAGGAGCGACGGTGTCTCCTCTGTCGGGTTAGGGCACTGAATTGAATTTCGGCTTCCATCATCACCTCTTGTGTGGAGAGGCCTCGTCAGCAGGGGGCTGGGGGAGCGGAGGACTGATGAGGGGCCAGGCTGTGATGGGTGTTCACAACCACAAAACTGTTAGCTCACCCAATCCTCACACTCTTTACCTGGGAGCTGTCATATGCCTA
>NW_011379291.1:0-1125 GCF_000754665.1 Bison bison bison
GATTTCCCAGAACCTCAGTTATTTAAAAATGTTTTACAAAAATGCCAAGAAAGGATGATATGCAGATGATACCTCACATCTTGATATTTGAGGATGTGACCACAAATTTGTGTTTTTAAAAAAGCTCCTAGAGTAATTTTGATGTTTTAAACACCCTGTGTTTTTGCTGGTTTGCTTTTGTTTGGTTTGGTTTTAGTTTTTCAGGAATACTTCAAACTGTAAGCAGTTTTAGGTCCCGAGGTTGTACTTCACATTACAAATAGTGGAAGTTTTCAAATATGTCTCTCGATAGAGTTAACTTAATAAAATTTTTATACTTATTGAACTATATTCTGGAAGGAGAACACCAAAATATTATTGCTATCCAGCACAAGAATCCTGAGGTGAACAAACTATAAGATTTTATAATAAGAACCAAAACTAAAAGCTCATTTTTAAGTTGCAATAGCCTAGCTTCAGTAAAATCAAATGTAGTATATATATCAGTGCTTTTAGCATTGCCATAGGTCCAGCATATATCAGAAGAATTTTAGATTTTAGATGCTTTTGACCAAAGATCAAAATGTTCAGTTAATTAGAAAAATTCTTTGACCTTGCTCTCCTCTCTTACATCCAATATAGAAGTATACAAAGTTTCTCATTTAAGAAAAAGTTAAACATAGTGTTTTTGATATTTTCAGTAAATTGGAAGGAGAAATATTTTTCAATACACTCTCAGTTACATCCTCAGTTGATTATTTTTAAACCATACATGAAAATACCCTGTTTACTAGAGACAAAAAACAAACAAACAAACAAACAAACAGAGATGTGGGACAGAACAATTAAACCTTTCACCAAAGCGTGGGTCAGTTTCAACAAGAAAGTTTTATGTTTTCATCAAATTTCAAAACTCTGGTCACATCTGATTGATATTTTGTTCCAGACAGGATTGATCTGCTTTTTAAAGCAGATCTGTGACTCAAGCCAAGGGGAACATGTTACAAATAAGGGCAACCTATGATTACCAGACCATGGAAGTTTTATTTTCTGCTCTCAGCCAACCTTAAAAACGAGTGGCCAGTTAAAAGCTGAAAGGTTATTTGAGACAGAGAACTGTGATGTTATATCAACCTACATTGGAAT
>NW_011379292.1:0-1234 GCF_000754665.1 Bison bison bison
CCCCAGCCTGGGCAGAGTCAGCCTCAGGTGCTGAGAGAGGGCGAGAGTGAGGCCGCAGCTGGAAGGTGGGAAGACACTCCCTTCCCTCAAGCTGGAGACAGACTTTCCATTGTGGTCCTGAAGCTTCACAGGAGCTCTCTAGGTTGCTGAGCAAAATGTCTCCAGTTTAGGTTGGCCTATTTTTAAATTTTGTGTATTTATACAAATGGTTTGTGTTTTCTTTTGAGTTGAGTTTTTCTTACTCACTACTATGTTCGTGCATTTATTGTGCTTCTTACATCTTGTTATTAACAAACCTATTATAAGCCTAGACAACAACTTATTTGTTTATGCCATTTTAAGGGATTTTACGTCATTTTGTGTTTGGTACTGTTATCAATAGTGCTGGTATAAGTATTCTTTACTTATATCCTGATGCATATGCACTTGATTTTTTTCCAGGGTCATTGCTGGTCATTGCTGGTCATAGATCATAGGCTATGCATATTTCAACTATGGTACAAAATGTTTTTAAAGTACAAATTTATACACCAAATAGCAGTTGCTCTATATGAACATCACCCTTGACATTTTTAATCCTTTAAAATTTTTATTTGCAGACAATATACATTCATTTAAACATTTGAAAATCCAACCAAATACTTTTAGATACAGCGTTTGTAAACTTAGCCAGATTAAAAACCAAAATTATTTTGTTATGTGTTTGTGTATGAAAATGTAAGGAAAACTCAGTCCATTAAAAAGTAGAAAATGTAATGAAAAAACTGTTTCATTCATTCTTGCAACAACAGTAAATAATAAATATGTTGGGAAAAAAACCCAGAAAGAATGTGAAAAATATATAATCAAGCCAGTAGCTAAAGTTTATTGAGAGACATTTTAAAAATAGTCCAATAAGTCGGCAGCATTTGTTTCTTTTGTTTATGAAATGGTTAAGAAACATTTGCTAAATAAATATTTGCTCACTAAATGACAGTGTCAGTCTCAGTAGGAGGTGGCCTTGGCAGTCTCCTATTGTAGACTCTGTATTCCCTTCTCACTGATGCTGACCACCTCATCACATGCTTACATGTCTTTTGCTGTCTCAGAAAATAATTAGTTGGGCAAGTTGCTTAATCCTTATTAATGATCAAGATGGAAAAAAAAGAATCTGACAGAGATTTCTAACAGAGAAAGCTATTTTTCATTAGTTTCTGGCCATCTAATTTGAATCAAATTTTAATTATAGCCTTGT
>NW_011379293.1:0-994 GCF_000754665.1 Bison bison bison
TAACCCTCATCAGGCATGTCATCTGCAAATATTCCCGTTTTATAGGTGTGGTTTGGTTGATGTTTCCTCTGGTGTGAAAAGGATATAGTCCCATTTGCTTACTTTTGCTTTTGTTTTCCTTGCCTGAGGAGACAGATCCAGCAAATTACTGTTAAGATCAATGTCAGAGAGCATTTATTGCTGTTCAGTTGCTCAGTCATGTCTGGCTCTCTGCGACCTCATGGACTGCAGCATGCCAGGCTTCCCTGTCCGTCACCAACTCCCGGAGCTTGCTCAAACTCATGTCCATCGGGGCGGTGATGCCATCCAACCATCTCATCCTCTGTCGTCCCCTTCTCCTCCCACCTTCAATCTCTCCCAGCATCAGGGTCTTTTCCAACGAGTCAGTTCTTTGCACACGTATTACTACTACCTAGAAATATAATAAAATGAAACAGAAATCAGCATTAGGAGATGGAATAATGGTCTATGATTATTTCTTTTTAGAAGTTTCTGTGTTGTATCTACTTTGTAATGAATAGATACGACTTTTGTGATGGAAAAAAAAAGTTTCACTAAAGGGCTCCCTTTAAAAAGTTTGGATATCTGTAAGTGATCTGTCCCCATGGCCTTCCCAGTGGAGACACAGGAAAGGGTTGGCTCCTTAGCCCTGCCTGGCATCCCCTCCACCCCCCGGAGCTCTGCCCTGTGATGAGCCCTTGACAGGTGTCAGCTCCTCCCTGAGACTCCACCGTGGCAGTGCCATCTGGTACCCGGGGTGGAGCCCCTGAAGGGCCCCCAGCAGCAGCAGCCCCTGCAGCGACTCCATCCCTCCCACCGTCCAGCAGCCCGACCACCCAGCCTGACGCTGCCCTGCACGAAGCGGGGGGCTCTGAGGGGCGGAGGCGGCCCTGGCCCCAGTCTGCTCTTGGAGCCACTGGGGCCCCCAGTTGGAGACACAGCTCAGGAAGCAGGTCTGGACCTGCACCCGAGGCTCTGATTCACACGCTTTGCA
>NW_011379294.1:0-650 GCF_000754665.1 Bison bison bison
TGAAAAGAAGGAAGGAAGGAAGAGAAATAAGGAAAGGAAGGAAGGAAGGAAAAAAAAGGAAGGAAGGAAGGAAAGAAGGAAGAAAAAAGAAAGTGAATGGGAAAGAGAAAGACATTAAAAAGTAAAAATAAAAACAGATCATGCTGACAACTAGCCTTTGTGAAGTAGATACTTGTATTTCTCTCTCTGAGACAAGTTTTGCAGGATTTTGCAACGACCTGATCAGAAACCCTCCACGCTCACACCCTGGCATGCTGGTGGGCGGCTGTTAAGTCCACACCCTGCAGATGCTGAGTCCTCCTACTGCCCCGCCCTGCTGCTGCTCCGGCTCTCACACCCCTTATCCTCTGGAGAAGGAATCTGTGGGAAATTCGTCATCTTCCTTTCACTCAGCCTCCAACCAACTGTTTCACAACCTCTTTTATTTGATCGATATTGCACCCATAAGACTTAGCTGGAAGGTTGGTTTTCATTCAAAACAGTTTAGAAACCATGGGAATCAAATGAGCTAAAAATTCTTCACTTGATTGAAAGGAAAAAAAAAAAAGAACACAAACTTCTTTTCTCATTCTTTCTCTGTTCCTCTGATTTTATTCTAACCAGATGGATTCAGTGACCAGAACCCACCCCCCCCCGCCCAAAAAAAAAAA
>NW_011379295.1:0-11252 GCF_000754665.1 Bison bison bison
TCTTGGTACTCCAGTGTTCTTGCCTGGAGAATCCCAGGGATGGGGGGAGCCTGGTGGGCTTCTGTCTATGGGGTCGCACAGAGTCGGACACGACTGAAGCGACTTAGCAGCAGCAGCAGCATAAAGAAACTAAATAATGTAATCCTTTGATTTTAGTTACAGACCTACTATAATCCAAATTTCAAAAGAGGTCATCCTCAACTTTTATTAAGAATGAAAAGAAGAGTTGGGATTAACAATGTGTCTCCAATATCTTCATTAGTGCAAGATAACAAGAAGCATGTTAAAGCAAGTGTCAACAAAGATGATTGTAACTCTGAGTTTCTTCCAGAAATTAGTAGAGAGAGCGCGTTTTCAGCCTCCACAAGTTTAAGTGTGCCTTTCATTACAAAAGCCTCATACCATCCAGATTGTCACTAATACAAATGCCCTATCTCCATGTGACTTACCTAACCCATCACCAATATCAGTTAGACAAACAGAACAGATTGTGGTAGATCAACCTGCTGTTTTAAAAAAGTTGGGCATTTTTAATTGGCACTCACATAGCAGCTATACTCAAGTAAATGGCCATGTTGAGGACTTTGCTACTACAACTGCATCTACTTCTCAGAACCACATTGTATCCCCATTACAGAGCAGTTATTCCAGACTGATGGTGGGATCTTCTAAATTTCCAGTCAGGCATAGCGATATGTCAAGCCATGACAGTCCTTTTCTTAACCTGCAAGAGAGAGGCAACTTATGGTTCTCAGTGCCAACAATCACTTACACATCTGCCTCCTCTCTTTCAAGTCAACTCATCAACAATCATCAGTATATGAAAACCATGCTAATTAAAACTGACCTATCAAATATGTGTCAGATTATGGAGCCTGAGGAAGATTGAACGTTACGTTGGGAGATGTCAACAAATACCTACAATTCCTGTATTTGAACAATAAATTTACATGTTCATCTTCATAGTTTCATTTTCTCTTTTCAAACAAAGAAGAGTAAAATGAGGCTTTAGTTCAATGGTTGGCTACTTTACTGCACGGTATTCCAAACTCTTCCGTTCAAGAAAGCATTCGTTATGCGTCCTAGGTAAATGACACCTGATATAATATTTGTACGCAAGAAAATGAGAACCAAGGGAAAAGAGGTAATGGATGTAAAGTCATTTCTGAAATCATCCCTGCTGAAATGAAGGAGTGTCTAAATTAGGATGGTATGGGTGAAGAAAGAGATGCAAATAAAATTAGAAAAATGAAAATACACAGTATGAACTTCAGTGCATTCACATATTATATTCTATTAGTTACTGGTGGAGTCTTAAGAGATGAGACAGCAGATTGTTTTCATTATAGAAATTCATTTCATCCTTGAAAATATAGATATTGTAGCACATCCAAAATCATGGTCACAATTATACCATCACTGTGTTACCAAAGATAGCATGACATAATCAGTGACTGGCCCATGGTCAGCACAAGATATGTACTTTACAAGTCGTATTCTATAGGGTCATTTTTGCTCTGCTGTCCTTAAGGTACGTCTTCATTTCCTGACACCAAGATTCCACCCTATAATTCCAAATGCATGTTTAGATGTTGCTTATCTTTCCCCACAGAGACAGAATAAATTCCTGGTGGTTACTGCAGCACATCAGCATGGCTAAAAAGTTCTTGCAAGACATGATATCTCTTTTCCTTAGTAATTTCATTATTTTCCTCTTCTGAAGCTACAGTCACACAAATTATTTTCAGTCATGCTAAGCCCCGTCTCAAAACTTTGTCTCAACTCTTTCTTGGGGTTGGAAGGAAATACTCTTTGCCCCCTATGAAGGAGAGCACAGATACCTTCAATGTGTTTTGGGTCTACCCTCTTTATGTATCTTTCACATCAGCTGAAACATACAGCCTGCATATGACACATTTTAAGTGCTTACTGAATTCTCAATAAAGAAATGTAATAACCAATCGAATGCTCTACACATTACTCAACAACGTTCTATAACCTGCACTACTATCATAATTTACCTTTCCTATTTACTGAGAAATTTTTCCAAGTTGATAAATATTTATTATATTTACATGAATGTAAGAATTCTCAGGAGGCATGTATTCCCATATTTGGAAGAATATTCCACGTTTTGATGTGATTGTTTTCTTGTGTCGTATTGTTGTGTCAATCAAAGTCTTTGGCATAGACAAATAGGAGTAGCTGCTTTGCTGGAGTTCCCTTGCTTTTTGGAGGACCCAACGGGTGTTGACAATTTAATCTCGGGTTCCTCTGCCCTTTATACATCCAGCTTGAACATCTGGAAGCTCATGGTTCACATTCTGTTGAAGCCTGGCTTGGGGAATTCTGAGCGGTTCTTTGTGAGTGTGTCAGATGTGTGCAAATAAGTGATAGTTTGGACATTCTTTGGATCGCCTTTCTTTGTGGTTGGAATGAAAACTGACCATTTCCAGTCCTCTGGCCACAGCTGAGTCTCCCAAATTTGCTGGCATATGGAGGGAAGCACATTCACAGCATCATCTTTTACAGTTTGAAATATCTCAACTGAATTCCATCACCTCCACGAGCTTTGTTTGTAGTTATGCTTCCTAAGTCCCACTAGACTTCACATTCCAGGACGTTGGGTCCTCAGGTGAATGATCACACCATCGTGCTTAACTGGGTCATGAAGATCTTTTGTGCACATTTCATCCATGTATTCTTCCCACCTTTTCTTAATAGTTTCTACTTTGGTTACATCCGTACCATTTCTGTCCTTTATTGTGGGCGTTGTTTTTTTTTTAATTTTTATTTAATTTTTAAACTTTACATAATTGTATTAGTTTTGCCAAATATCAAAATGAATCCAGCACAGGTATACATATGTTCCCCATCCTGAACCCTCCTCCCTCCTCCCTCCCCATACCATCCCTCTGGGTCGTCCCAGTGCACCAGCCCCAAACATCCAGTATCGTGCATCGAACCTGGACTGGCGACTCGTTTCATATATGATATTATACATGTTTCAATGCCATTCTCCCAAATCTTCCCACCCTCTCCCTCTCCCACAGAGTCCAAAAGACAGTTCTATACATCAGTGTCTCTTTCGCTGTCTCGTATACAGGATTGTGGTTTTCTTTTTCCCCTTTTTGTTTAGCTTCGCTCCTCTTTACAGCTCTTTGTGAGGCCTCATAACTTTACCATTTTTCATTTCTTTTTCATGCAGATGGTCTTCATCACTGTTTCCTGTACAGTATCATTAACCTCCATCCAGGTCTTCAGGCACTCATCTATCAGATAGAATCCCCTGTATCTATTTATCACTTCCATTGTATAATCATAAGGATTTTGATTTTACATGTACAAAATATATTAATTCCCTATATCTTGTAGGGAAATCTTCATCCAGATTTTCATCTAAGAAATACTGAAAACTCTATATGGTATTCAGGATACACATGAAATATAGCTGTTTGATGTTTGCAGCTTAGCTTAGATCTTAATTTCCGAATCATGGGAAATTCTCTTTCATGTGTACAAATCCGGAAAATGTTTCACATGTGAAAAATTGAGAATTCATATTTCATATGAGAACATTTCTCCCCAGATTGCCAAATTGGAAATACACAGAATTCCAAATCTCATATCAGAAGAACTTCCAAACATTCTTGATGAAAATATAGAGAATTTCAGAGCCCAAGCATGAAAATTTGTGGGAAAATTCTATATTTCTTGTAGGAAAATTAACAGGTTTTTCAAATGTTAAATAGACAGTATTCAATACTTCATGAAGAAAAGACCTCAAAAATATTTTCAAATGACAAATATGAAAAAACTCCATGTTTCATGTGACCATGTTTGGATATGTGAAATAGACATTTTTGTATTTCCTGTCAAAGAATCTGCATCCAGATTTTCATAACTCTAATGTAAAAAAATCCCACACTTTCTGCAGAATATTTCGTGTCCATACTTTCATGTATGATGTACACAGAATTCACACTTTAAGTTGGAAAAACTTTCTCCAGATTTGTATATGTGAATAATGGAGAATTTTATGTTTCGCACCCTGAAATCTTCATCTAGATTTCATATGTGAAACTGAGAATTTCATCTTTTATGTAGGACTATCTCATTTCAGATGTCTATACTTGAAACAGATAATACTTTCATCAAGAGGTGCCTTAATTACTGTATTTCTTCTTTCATTTCGGTGTTGTCATTGGGATAACTAAGGTTATTCATATCGCCCACATAAATTTTGTTTCTAACTTGACCTTCATCTAGATTTTTATTTTTTCATGGTGTTCTCTGCACAGAAGTTAAATAAGCAGGGCAACAATATATAGCTTTGACTTGTTCGTTTCCCGATTTGAATCAGTTCATTGTCCCGTGTCCAATTCTAACTGCTGAGCCTTTACTAGCATACACGCTTCCCAGGAGACATATAAGGTATTCTTGTATTCTTATCTCTAAGAATTGTACAAAATTATGTTTCTTTCTTTCTTTCTTTATTTTTTGGTTTGTGTGTGATTCACAGTGTCCAAGTCATTAGCAGAGACATTTAAGCAGATATAGATGATTGTATTCAATCTGCTTGCTTATTCTGTGATACAAACATCAATTCATATATACCTCTTATGATTAAATAACTAACTACACATTCTTGTGTGTGTGTGTGTGTGTGTGTGTGTGTGTGTGTGTGTGTGTGTGTTTAATTTTATTTTTCGGTCACTGCTGTCGTTTTCTCTCTTTTTTCAATTAGTCAAGTACCAACTGGTAATTTCCTATGAACGTGCCATCTTATTATACAATAATTAAATTATTCCCATGGCAATCTCTCACCTTTGATACCTACTGAATGGAGTTGAGCTTCGAGATCCAAAGTCAGACTTTGTACTCTGGGAAAATGTCAGGAATGTTCAAAAAATAGCTAGAGATTTTCAAGTGCTGCCTTTTTGAGCCCAATTTTGCTATTATATTTTATGTGGGAAGTTCTGCATTTCTTCATGCTGATGACAATTCCTCATTAAGAGAAATTTCCAAGGGGGGAAGAAAAAAAAATGACAACATAATATGCTTGATTGCATATTGGAAGTCAAAGTAGTACCAGTTACGTGTGTACATAAGCAACATCCCATCAAACAGATTAATTCATGGCAACTAATGTTTCATGTTTTTCTGTCAAGGAAAAAAGAATAATAGAGTTTGCCAGGAAAAACTGAGAAGTTCCAAGAAGGCAGAAATGTAGGCAGATGTGAAATGCAACTCTCTCAATGAATGAATCACAAATAATACTTCTGCAAGGACAATAGTTCTCCCACAGCATCAGATAAATACTAGCAGAAGACTCTGATCACCAGAGTGTCCCATGTGGGTTCCAGACATACCTGAGTGGAAAGGAATGAAGAAGGGAGAAGGAGAATAAGAGGAAACAAGACAAAAACTGTGCCGCAGGTGAGAGATGGAGAAGCAGGAAAGAGATTTCCAGAATGAGGCAACCCCCTTCACTAAAGGGTAAATTACTTTGGACTGAAAGGGAACAAGGTAAAACAGCTGATGAAATATAATTTGATAGAGCAAGAGTCACACAGACAATGTGTGCCGTGGCCCTATATGGGCCAAACTGCAATGCAGCTCAGCCAGTATGC
The DNA here is from genome assembly GCF_000754665.1 of Bison bison bison. NCBI lineage: Eukaryota > Metazoa > Chordata > Mammalia > Artiodactyla > Bovidae > Bison > Bison bison. The sequence continues at coordinate 5,634 of NW_011379295.1, forward strand.
ATGGGGTCTGGAAGCTGGAACATGGGATTTAGAGGGATCCTGGGAGAGGACTGCTGTTGACTATGTGGAAATGGCCTGATGGAGCAGGTACGAGTTGTTGTGTAGCAGGGAATGCCTTTTGAGAATTCCCAAACTGCCAAAGAGGAGGTACTGTGTCACACTCAGGAGGCAGAGATACCTTGGTAGCCCCTCACCTTCCCACCTGTTAACACCTACTACAAGGCAAGAGAAAGACTAGCAGAAGTACCACTCATGCTCCTGCAAACACAGGCTAGAAAAGGATCCCATTAAGGCAAAACCTATTCTGCATATGGCTGCTGGCTCCGATTCATAATTGGCACCACCATGGTTCCAGCATTCCAAGCAGCTGTACCACCTTTTGTGCTCATCATGGCAGACCCCAGTGTGCCACAAGTGTCTCAGGGCAGACTCATTTGGTGACCACATGTGAGGAAGGATGAAATTTACACCTGAGGCCCAGGGACAGAACCATTAAGGAAGAGGATTAGGAATCTTCCCACAAGTTTTGCATGCTGCAGATTAAATACACAGGATTAATGACGCAGACCCTGTGTCTATAGAATACATCAAAAGCTGAGAAGAGGTCAAATGGAAAAAAAAAAAAAATCCCCAGGCTCAGGCAGCTGTAAGAACGCACAGGAATTATAGAAGTTTTGAGTCTGAGGTGTCCTTAGAGAGATGCAGAGTCCAGTTCTCTCCATTTTTGGAGAACTTCCCAAAGAGCTGTAATTGTCCTCTGGCTCATGCTGAGCACTAGAGCACTGACAGATGAGACACTAAGAAATATGTATTATTCTTTTGATGAATTGAATTGTTGTGTTGTTTGTGAACTATTTTTCTCAGTTGTAGGCTTCTTTGTTACTACACATTGATTTGGCTTTGAAGATTATTTCAACCATATTTTTATTTTTTGTATAGCTATTTCTACTTTTACTTTGGTTTCCTATTTTCTGTGCCTTTTGTTGCTGTTGCATCACTTCATTCTTTAACACGGGTATGCCTCTCTATCTTAACTGTGGTTTTCTGTTATTCTGTGGGGGCTGTTCTGATCTTCTTGTCAGATTTGCTTTCTTTATTCTTCAGTGGGCACTCTGCTCTGATGGTGTTTTTTGCCTTGAGATTTACTTTATTGGCTCTCATTATGAATATGTTGTCTTCTCTATAGTGTTTATTGCTTGTGGCACCTTTTATTTATTTATTTCACTTTTATCTATCTTACTTTTTTAATCTCCTCAATCTATCACTATGCCATTGTGGTTTTCTGGGCATAAGTTGAGCCTGACATTTTTGGCTGTCATCATCTGAGAGGGTAACAGGCAGGAAGGCCAGGGATCTCCAAACAGAGGAATTGGCCTGAAAGTATCAGACATTTTTATCTCTCTTAAATAGCAGGAGGAAACAAACTAGCAATATTTTTTCCTTCTTCACACAAATTTAAAAGGAGGTTTCTCTTAAAATGTTGTGTTGCCAGAATGACACCTGGTTTCATCTGAAGTTAACTATTCTTAAACCTTGAGATAACCAATGCATTTTTCTTATGGAAATGTTTGTCTTAAACTATGCTAATGTACTATGCTTTTACCCCAAACTCTGTTCTCAAGTCAGTTCCTCCTAATGGCTCAGAACCTACTTGACAAACCAGTATGTCATACTCAGATAGTATTTCCCTAATCTATGTAAATTAATCTATTTGTATGGTAATCTGTCCTTCTACAAGATTCAAGTTAATCATTTTATGGCTCGGGATGAACCATCTGATGCCAAGATTATCCCAAAATGCATCTTATGTGTGAGGGGGCCTGGTACCAGTCAGTTTTAAAACATTCCTTTCTTCCATTAAGAGACTGCTAGTGACTATATAACATCCAGCTGAAGACTAGCAGGGGGGGTACTCTTTCTGCCCCCTTCTGATGTCTATGTCAGAAGTTTTCTCTATCTCATTGATACTTTAATAAAATTTTATTATACAAAGCTCTGAGTGATCCAGCCTTATCTCTGGCCCCGGATTGAATTCATCTCCTCCGGAGGCCAAGAATCCCGGCATCTTTGCATTCCATTACAACTTTTCACACTGAGACCAGGATCATGGGACACTAGAGAATTCCTGTCTACACTGAATAATAACTGCTGGCAGTCTCCTTGAAGGCGTCTTAATCTCAGATGCACTGCACCCAACTGCCTACACAACCCAGGGCTGATGCCTGACACCACACAACAAGCAAGACAGAAAAACACAACCAATCATCAGCAAATAGACTGCCTAATGTCAGACTAATCCCATAGACACCTACAAATGACACGAACAGATATGGTCCCACCATTAGAGATGGAAGACTCAGCTGCAGACTCAAGAAAATACTTGTCAGTCTCTCCAACTGCAAAGCTCACACTAGCCACTCAACCAACTTTATCGACTTGGAGTGGAGACGAGGAGCAATAACTATTACACAGCAGTTTGGGAAGAAATGACGATTAACACAGTAAGTAGGGAAATGTGAAGTCAGAGAAATATGTTGTAGGCAAAGGAATGTGGTAAAAACTCAAAACATAGTGAAAGAAAAAGTGGGCAGGCTCCCTGAAAATAACTTGGATGCTGTGGTAGTAAAGGTGATAAAACATTACAGGAATGGAGAAAAGACGAGAAACATCTCTGGAGGGACTAGAAAAATGAATAAGTAACAAACAATTAACAACACACACAAAAAATGACTTTGGTCTCCTATATGCTAATACACATTGTTGTACAGCAGAAGCCAACACAACATTGGAAAGAAATTATCCTCCAATTTAGAAATGAAGTTGGAAATGAAACACAAGTGTTCAAAGGCACAAGAGACCTGACAAAGTTAATTGATACCTATAGGACATTTCAATGAAGCAGAGCAGAATGCACATTTTTTCTAAAGTGAAAATAAAATATCTTAAAGATATATCACAAAGGGGATCTCAAATCAAGCCTTGGTAAATTTGAGATAGTGGTAATGGTATGAGTCATTTTTTTTTTAACCACAATGTTATAATTTACATAGCAGAATTTGAAGGTGAGGACTGTGAAAAACACGAATCCATGTAGATGAATAAATACAACTCTACATGGCCAAGAGATCACTCATGAAATCTGAGAGAAAATGAAAGAAAAATCTTAGAAGAAAATAATATTAAAAAACACGATTATCCAAAAGTTATGGAGCATGCTAAAGCAGTAAAAGAGTGAAGTTGATAAACTCTACACATCTCAAATAATCAACATAACCTTAAATATAAAGCATTTAGAGAAAGAAGAAAAATCAGGCAAAATTTCCCAAAGTAAATAGAAGGGGAAAAAATGATAAAACTCAGAGCAGAAATTAAAGAAAAGAAATGATAAAAAAAAAAAAATCTAAAATCAGTATCACTAAAAGGGGTCTCTTGGAGAGGAGAAACAAAATAGACAAATCATGGTCCAGACTTATCAAGTAAAAATAGACAACAAATCAATCAAATTTGACATGATAAAGGATGATATTATAACTGATATAACAGAAATAACAAAGAATCATAAGGGACTATAGTAAACAACTATAAGTCAATAAAATTTAGAATCTGAGCCATGGACAAATGCTAAGAAATTCAAGTAAGAAGAAACAGAAAATATGAACTGAGCCATTACAAGCACTAATATTGAAACTGTGATGAAAAATTTCCAGTTGACAAACATAAACTCCAGATGGCTTCACATGGAAATTTTACGAACCAGTCAGAGAACTGCTAGAACATGCACTTCTGAAACGCTTCCAAAATTCTAGAGTGGAAGGAAAACCCAAAACTCGTCCTACAAGTTCACCATCACCCTGATACCAACACCGAGATAACACAGAAAAAGAAAGTTAGAGACTAATATCTCATAGATGAACAGAGGCAAACATCCGTAGCAAAATATGAGCAAAAAATTCCACCAACACCATAAAAGGATTGGACACCATAATTAAATGTGGGATTTATTCAAGATATGGAAACATTCTTCAATAGCTGCATATCAATGTATAGTGAAAGATTAAAACCATATGATCACCTCAAGAGTTGGTGAAATGTTTTGAAATAATTCAACAAGTGTTTGTGATAGAAGCTCTCCAAAAACTAAACATAGCACAAACGACCTCAACTTAACAAAATCACACAGATCAAAAGTACAACAACATATCACCCCACACCATTCCGAATGGCCATCATTAAAAAAAAAAAAATACATCAGGGGACTGTCCTGTTGGTCCAGTGGCTAAGACACCATGATCCCTATGCAGGGGTCCCAGGTTTGCCCTTGTCATGGAATTAGATTCCACACAGAGTAATTGAGGTTTGTGGCAACCAAATAAAGAAGTAATATATATGTGTGCATATTAATGCATTTAAGTGGAATCCAGAAAACAGATGCTGAATAATCCATTTGGAGTGTAGGAAGAGATGCAGTCATGGAAAACAGACTTGTGGACACAGTGCAGGAAGGACATACCAAGTATGTAGTAGATAGCTGTTGTTATGGAGTGCTCTAGTGGAGTTGATTTTGGAGTAGGAGAGAAGGCCAAAGTGGGAGATGGGAGGACTGCTCAAAAGGGAGGCTCACCTGTATTTACTAATAACTGATTTATTTTGCTGGGCAGCAGACACTAACACAACATTGTAAAGAAAGAAAATCAGTCCTTGTCTAATTTGTGCTAGTGACAAGTAAAGCATCACAGTGCATGTCAATTAAAATGTGTATCCAGGATGGCTTTACGATGTATAGGCAGAGAAAAAGCACAAAAAAAAAAAAGACAAACTTAAATGCAGAGCTATGTTAGCCAGAATAAATTCAGACTCTATATTTGTGTCCCTTCACTTCACTAATTTTCCATTGTTTCTAAAATAAAGAACGGCTTTCTAAAAGTAAAGTAAACATATATCATTATATATTTTCATAAACTGATGTCACCGGTTTATGAAACCATGAATCCCCTCAAGTTTTAATAAGTAATAGCTGACCTTTGACATTCAAAATTATGTGAAGTAGGAATTAGTAAACATAGGTTAACAGTGAGGTGCTGTACAAGAATCCCTTATATTGCAATTCTAGAATGTGTGCTACTGACTGGAAAAAATGCATAGTCCAAAAATGGAGAATTATGTTTTCTTCATCAAGCCTTTCATTCTAAGAAGGATTTAATCATGAGGAGCGACTTCTCAAGTATTGGCAAAAGACTGCTCTGACAAAGGATAGGAGGATCCAAGTTTTACAGAAGTTTTGGTACAATGATCAGGTATGGAGACTGTCCGAATATTATGGTTAATGAAAGAAAAACTGGACACCTCAAGTGAATGGATTCAGATATTTTTACCTATGGGAAGATGCAAAAATCTGGGCTTCTTGAAATAATTCCTTTGATAATCACCTTAACTAGGGCTAGGATCTATTCTGTCTCAAGTCAGTTCTTCAGGCCACACTAGTGGCAAGTGCAGTAACTAAGGACTTGATAGCGGGCAACCTGATTTCATCAAGAGTTCCCCCAGGTTTCATGTTTATGGATAGATTCAAGGGCTTATGACTTGATGTCTGCAGCATCATTTGTTTACTGATATGGCTGG
>NW_011379296.1:0-1068 GCF_000754665.1 Bison bison bison
GATGCTGAAGCTGAAACTCCAATACTTTGACCACCTGATGGGAAGAACAGAGTCATTTGAAAAGACCCTGATGCTGAGAAAGATTGAAGGCAGGAGGAAAAGGGGACAACAGAGGATGAGATGGTTCGATGGCATCACAGACTCAATGGACATGAGTTTGTGTAGATTCCGGGAGCTGGTGATGGACAAGGATAGCCTGGATTGCCACAGTCCATGGGGTCACAAAGAGTCAGACATGACTGAGCAACGGAACTCAACTGAGAAACCTTGGTTTCTTCATTTGAGGAAGTATATAGTTTAAGCTCTAGGTTAGACCAGGAACAAAATAAAAGCAAAAAAATAGTTTACTAGACTAGTAAATTCTTAGATTTTTGTAGATTAAAGTCTGCATTGAAAAATTCCATTGTAACCATAGTGTTTTCATGATCTTAAGTCTGTTCTTTATTTGCTGGATGACTACTCTTGTAAAGATAAAGAAGAAGAAGTGATTAAGAAGTTCTAAAATATGCTTGTGTCTTACACCCCAGGCTGATGAGGTTCACAGTCTTATAATTAAGTTAATAATTAGATCTAATTTCTGGTTTATGTCACAGTTGTTAGAAATTCATGTCTTCTGCATCTCATATTTCACTGGTTTCTCACTCTAAGCTGTTCTCTCCTTTTTATAAATAATTGTATGCAGATAAATCTGTTCCTGATTTTCCTGGTTGATACAGCATTCCCCAGTGTCTGGTAAAGTACCTGGAACACATGTTGATTTATTGATCAAATGCTCTTAATTCAATTAGTTCCAAATATATTTACTTAGAGTGTTATTTGTGCTCTAATTCTCTAAAATAAACTCTAATTTCCACTCTGATTAACCTTACATGTTAGGTCACTCAACATTTCTGCATATCACTAAAGTTGTATCATATGGGAGAATTTTTAATGTATCATTCAATGCATGCAAAATATGATATTTGATAACTAAATAGAACTAGAGATAGGACTGTATGCATTTCATTTAAAACACGTGTTTGGACATGGAAAAGAAAGCAATTTAGAAGTTAACCATACAGATTACAA
>NW_011379297.1:0-889 GCF_000754665.1 Bison bison bison
AGGCTCTGGAGCCTGATTCCCCGCTGAAATCCAGCCCCGCCTCTGCAAGCTGGGACCTGGAGCAAGCTCCCCAAGGCCCCCATGTCCTGGTGGCCCCATCTGCAACATAGGGATGGTAGTTCTTATTCCCAGAGGGTTGTTCTGAAGAGTGCGCCGTGTAAACACTTGGAGAAATGAGTCACCGCTTTGCAAAGATACGATAATCGGTAGAGAAGTTCACAACTGAAATCAGATGTGCTGGGAAACCATAGCTGGAAGGGACCTTAGGGTGCCTGTCCCGGAGGGCCTGGCTTCCTGGGAGGGGTTGCTAGCGAGCAGCCCATGTGGCTCGGGAACCGGGCTCCAGGCCCCTCCCTGTGGCCTGCAGGGCCGCTCTCCTGTGGTTTGTGTTATATACCCGCCTTCCCTGGATGTGCTGGGGGAACAGCAAGGGTTCGGTTACTACCCAGACTGAGCGAGGACCCTGTGCACTGCAGGTCCAGAGAAGGCTGTGATTTGTCAGGATATACACAGCACATCAGGGTAGACCTGGGCTTGAGCCTGGTCTCCTGCCTGCCAGGCCAGGGCTGGGTCAGGCCCGGGGCTGGGATGCTTCAGAATAAGCAGGGGAGACCCCAGGGGTGGTGCTCATGGCACCTGGTGGGGGCCAGCTCTCCCGGCAGCTGAGTGAGCGGGAGCAGCAGCTGGAGCAGGCCCGACAGGAGACGCAGCGGCAGACGGAGGCACTGGAGCGGGCAACTCGGGAGAAGGAGGCGCTGGCCAAGGAGAGGGCCGGCCTGGCAGTGCAGCTGGCGGCTGCTGAGCGTGAAGGCCGGGCCCTGTCAGAGGAGGCTGCACGCCTGCGGTTAGGACTTGTGCTCTGCCTGGCACCCCTCGGGGGGATTGGCTC
>NW_011379298.1:0-973 GCF_000754665.1 Bison bison bison
ATAAAATGATTTGGGAAGTGTTTTCTCCTCTGCTCTATTCTGCAAGGGTTTTTGTGGAAGTGATATTTTTTCCTTACGTGTGTGGTAGAAATTGCCACTGACAATATCTGAGCATGGAATTTTCTTTGTTGGAAGGTTTTAAACTACAAAGTCAATTTCTCCAATGGATAGAGGGCAATTCAGGTTGCATATTTCTTCTTCAGTGACCTTTGGTAATTCATGCTTTTCACAGAATATACAAAGTGAAATGTATGGACTTAGTATTGAAAATCGTTCTCACTGGAAGTGCCAAGTCTTAACTACTGGGCTGCCAGAGAAGTCCCTAGACTGTTATTCTTTTTTAGTATAAGCACTTAATGCTATCTGTTTCTCGGTTATCAACTGCTTTAGTTGCATCCCAAAGCTTTTCATACCTTGTATTTTTATTTTCATTCAACTAAAATGTTTTCTAATTTTCCTTGTAAGTTTAAACATGACTTATTTAGAAGTGTGTTGTATACTTTTAGAAATTCAGGTATTTTCCAGATATCTTTCAGGGCTTTTTTTTTTAGTTTAATTCGATATTGCTCAAGAACGTACTTGCTATACTTCAATTCTTCTAAAATTTTAAAAAATATGGTCTATTTTGCTAAACATTCCATGTGCACTTGAAAATAGCATGTACCCTGCCATGGTTGTGGGAAGTATTCTATAAATGTCAGTTTATTCAAGTTGGCTCATAGTATTTCATATACAATAAGTTCACATATGTATTTATAGGTTTTCTGCTTATTCTACAAATCACTGAGCGAGAAGTGCTGAGCTCTTCACGCCTGTGTCCTTCCAGATTTCTTCTCTCAGTTTTCTCAGTTTCTGTCTCGTGTCCTTTGAGCCTCTGTTGCCAGGCGTATGCATTTCAGGTTTTCTTACATCTTCTCTGTGAATTGATTCCTTTATCATAATAGTGGCAGTCTTTATCTCTAGTAATAGCCTA
>NW_011379299.1:0-1050 GCF_000754665.1 Bison bison bison
CCCCTATTTTTCTCCTTTTATTCTCTTTGTCTTCAATTTCATAACTTCTATTGACCTATTTTCTAGTTGACTGAATGATCCCTCAGCTATGTTAAGTCTACAGATGAGTCTGTCAAAGACATTGCCTCTTCATTACTGTGCTTTTTTAACTTATAGCTTTTTCATTTGATTATTTTTGTTTGCATTTTTCTTTTGAAATTGCCAATGTAACTCTGCTTATTGTCAATCTTTCCCATTAGATCTTTTAATCTGTTAATTACAGCAATTTTCTATTTCCTATCATTAATTCTGACACCTGTGTTATCTTCTAGTTGGCTTTTGATTATTACTGTGTATCTTAAGATTGTGTTTTCTCATACATTGTTGTATGTCTTAATAGTTTTTTTGAAAGCCTACCATATTGTGTACAGCAATAGAAACTCAAGTAAATAGTTTTTAGCCCTTAAAATGGGTATGCATTTCCCTTTAGTACAAGTTTTTGAGTTAATCAACTTGGAATTTTGGCTGGGATGATGTATTATGACTGCAAAATCAGCTATAAATTCCTATACACTACTGTGTGTTTAGGAAGTTTGCTCAACCCTGAGCCTTGATCTTCTTTTTGCTCTGTGCCTCAGAAAAGCTCATTTTTTCATGCTCTCCTGTCCTTCTTTCTTTGGTTTTTACCATTAGTTATTTTTCAGGGCTTGACTCTTGGCTCTGGAGACTTGAGGGACATTCTCTGTCTAAGCTGTAGCATTAGGCAGTCACAGTGTCCTCAGTTTGGGGAAAGTTATCTTCTTATTTTCCTTTTCCTCCCTTAGTTTAGTTCTGAGCCCAGTTCATGGTCTTCTACTTTCTCAGGAGTATAATCTTCCCTGTGTTTCCTTCTCCTGGTTATAAACGTTGTCCACCTCTGTTACAGATTAAGGCCTTTGTTCCACAGTGGGTATAGAGGAGATGGGTCCATCCCATATAACTGCTGTTACCTTTCTCCACTGCACCACCATGGACACTTTCTTAGGACTCACTCTGATGTCTTCTGTGAATGCCCAGTGAGATTTGCTATAA
>NW_011379300.1:0-976 GCF_000754665.1 Bison bison bison
GGCAAAATGTGTGGCCTCTTAGCAATGGCTTCCTTACTCACCTCCAGACTTGAGGCCACGCTTTCTTCACACCATCCTGCGCATGACTAATGGATAAATATCCACCCCTGAAATATTTTCACCTTCTCAAAGTCCTGCTCAAGACTAGTACTGGCTCCCAAATGCCTATAGGACGAGGTTCCTGTATCTGTCTTCCCCATCACTCTGTGAGGTGGCTGAGGGCACTGGCCAAGCCATAACATCTTGAGATTCACCACACAAACCATCAACCACCATTCACAGCAACTGAACACAGGAAGCTGGAATAAGTGATGAGCCTGTTGACCTAAGGGGTGGATTGCAGCTAATTTTCCTTTTCTCTGTTTTGCTAACCACTATTTCAGTAATCAACACATTTTGTTTTGCTTTCCTAAATGAAAAAGCAAAACAAAACCCCAGACTGTCTTCTTAGAATTCAAGGTAGCATCTTTTGCTTTTCACTTTCAACTCAAGAGCTAAATCTAGATACAAGCCATGCACAAGGCAGTATGCACACACTGTGCTGGCCCTGGAGGGGCTTCTAGACCATTCAAGGATGTGGCAAATAAAGAAGCAATGATGATATAGGAAAAATGTGGCAATAGCTTTAACAGTGGTCCCAGCAAAATGTCAGAGGAGTTCAGAGGACAGGAGGGAGTGGGCCCATAGCCACAAAAGAAGATGCCTCATCCTCAAAAGCTTAAGGATGAAGGATCTAGGTCATTCTTCCCCCAAATTAACACACCTCAAAAGATGCTTGGTTTGATTGTGGGCAAGTATGAATGAATTACAGGCATGATAAAAATTGCTTTTCAATGCTGCCTAATTATTCTGCATCACATTAACAATTTGGCATCCTGTCTAACATGTCAGAAAACATTGATGGGAATTTGTATTTTATTTCAGAAGTGCTCTGCTCACTGAGCATGGCTCTTCACTCACGACTTTGAAAATAAGC
>NW_011379301.1:0-1299 GCF_000754665.1 Bison bison bison
ACATGAGGTGGCCAAAGTACTGGAGTTTCAGCTTTAGCATCAGTCTTTCCAAAGAACACCCAGGACTGATCTCCTTTAGAATGGGCTGGTTGGATGTCCTTGCAGTCCAGGGAACTCTCAAGAGTCTTCTCCAGCACCACAGTTCAAAAGCATCAATTCTTCGGCCCTTGAATGAAGGCAATGGAAGGTTGCTGTTTCTTTTGAAGTCCAGCTGTTAGAATTGTGATTCAGATTCGCAAAGCCCGTGGCTTGTCGCCTTCACACAACAAACGCTTGGTAACCTTGGAAATTATCATTAACATGTTCTTCTTATTTAGTTGCTCAGTCGTGTCCGACTCTTTGCGACCCCATGGACCGTAGCCCACCAGGCTCCTCTGTCCATGTGATTTCCCAGGCAAGATTACTGGAGTGGGTTGCCATTTCCTATTCCAGAAGATCTTCCCCAGCCAGCAATCAAACCTGCGTCTCCTGCTTAGCAGGCGGATTCTTGACCACTGAGCCCCCTGGGAAGCCATTATTAACGTGACTCATCGGCAAAATGATTTGCATGACTCCAATAAAGTGATCTTATCCTACTTTGATGAAGTGCTTTAGAAATTTCTAGACTGGAGTGTGGCATGTAGAGGAGCTTGACAAACTTTTGCTATGAAGCAGGGCTGGTTCACTACAGTCCCCACACCCACCCCCTCCCCTGGGTAGCTGAGTGAGGCTCTGGGAGCGGACATCCTCTGCCTGAGGTGGGGTCTGAGCCTCGGTCTTTAGAAGTCTGTTCTGTCTGTCTTCTCCACTCTGAAATCTGCGTGGCTGAGCAACTGATTCATTGTGGTTTCTGTACCCTTTCTGGGGCAGCCATCAAGTAGAAGAGACTGTTATGCGCATGTCAGTGGTAACAAGGCTGAGCCTGTGGAAAAACCACAGACTTTGGAGCCCCACGTCCTTGGGCTCAGTCTTCAACCCTGACGCTGTAGCTGTGTGATCCTGGGCAGATCACTTTACCCCTCGGGGCCTCAGTCACCTCATATGCAAACTGGACATAATGGTCTGCACATTTGGGGATCCTTGGAGGGTTAGATAATATAGTACCATTTATTACATACTGCCTAACAAGATCTAAGAATCAGTATAAAAATAATGCTAAGTCGCTTCAGTTGTGTCTGACTCTTTGCGACCCCATGGACTGTAGCCCTCCAGGCTTCTCTTCCATGAGATTTCCCAGGCAAGAACACTGGAGTGGGTTGCCATCTCCTTCTCCAGGGCATCTTCCCAACCCAGGAGTCGAACCTGCATCTCTTACGTCTC
>NW_011379302.1:0-764 GCF_000754665.1 Bison bison bison
GGCACATGGTCCCTCCCCGAAGCTGACCTGCCCCACCTGTCCCGCAGCAGTGAACCACGGGCCCGGGGGGCAGGTCCCTTCCTGGGCCAGCTCTCCTCCAAACCGCTCCAAACCCCGCCTCCTTGACTCTGCGTTCACAGGCAAGCCTTTGGCCGAGGGCAAGCCAGCTCTGCTGAGAGCTGGGGTCACGGCTGGCACAAGGCAGACGGGAGCGAGGGCACAGCCCGCATCCAGAATTTCACAGCGATGAGGTCTTCCGCCCTACACAGTGACCCGTGCTATTACGGGTGCATTGAATACAAAAGAGATAGCCGACATGGGCCTGGGTGGGGCTGGGGGAGAAGGGGACCCGTGTCACTCTCAGAGTCTGGCCCTGCCTGCCAGAGCCGTGCGGGGGAGCAAGCGTTCTCCTTCCTCTACCCTGGAGGGGTGAGCACCTTGATCAGGCCCCACCTGAAGCTTCTTCTCTTTCCTGTGCCCAACAGTCATATCCATCACCTGGCTCCTCCCCTTCAACCTTTTCTTTCCCTGTGTCTCTTCAAAGGGCACGGCGCCCAAAGCTCAGCATGGTCCTGTGGTTAGGTCTGACCGGACAGACAGGAGCAGCACTCTCTCCTCCCCTGATCTGGACACTATATCTCTGTTAATGCCGCCTCGATGCCCCGCAGCTTCAGGTTGCGGACAGCTGCAACCGGTGGAGGCTCTAAGCTGCCCTCACCTTGGCTCGATGCACAGGTGACCCAGGGCTCCCCCGACCGCAGCGC
>NW_011379303.1:0-961 GCF_000754665.1 Bison bison bison
AGTGTTTCTCATTGATGTACTCTGCATAGAAGTTAAATAAGCAGGGTGACAATATATAACCTTGATGTACTCCTTTTCCTATTTGGAACCAGTCTGTTGTTCTGTGTCCAGTTCTAACTGTTGCTTGAGATAGTTGATGAGTTTAAATTTTTAAAATTTTTATTTGTTTAATTAAAAATATGTGCATTTTAAGGAAATTAACATTTTTAGAATCACAAAAGGTGTCCATTACCACGTCATTAGTCAAAACAGCTCTCAGCTATGCCACTCTAGGCCCTGTTTTCACCAGTGCCTACCTCTATAATTAATTCTCTTCAGAGCTGTGATTTTTGAAAAACTTTTTGTTTTATATTAGAGTATAGTTGATTAGCAATGTTGCGATAGTTTCAGATGTAAGCAAAGTGATTCGGCTACAGGTATACATGGGTGTGTGTGTATGCATAGGTACGTATACATAGACATCCACTCTATGTGTAAGTGTACATACATACATATACATGCATCTATTCTTTTTCAAATTCTTTTCCCATTTAGTTTGTTATATAATATTGAGCAGAGTTCCCTTTGCTATACAGTACGATCTTATTGGTTATCTGTTTTAAATATAGGAATGTGTGCAAGTAAGTCCCAAACTCCCTAACTATTGCTTCCCTTCATCCGTTCCACCTGGTAACCAGAAGTTCATTCCCTAAATCTGTGAGTCTGTTTCAGTTTTATGAATTAGTTCATTTGTATTATTTTTTTTAGATTCTTCATATGAGCAATATCATACAATATCTTTCTCGGTCTGACTTACTTCATTCAGTAAAACAGTCTCTAGCTCCATACATGTTGCTGCAATTGGCATTATTTCATTCTTTTTAATGGCTGAGTAATATTCCATTACATATATGTGCCTCATCTTTATCCATTTTTTGTCAGTGGACATTTAGCTCGCTTCCATGTCTTGGCTATTGTAAAC
>NW_011379304.1:0-1797 GCF_000754665.1 Bison bison bison
GAAAAGTCTTACCATTTGTGCTTCTGTATCTGACCCTCTTCTTTTTCTATCCATGAATTAATAATTCAACATGAATACTTGCATTGCATTCCTTGAGATTTTGTTAAGAGTCCACAAGTGCAAAATTGAGATAAAATGAAATAATTCTCATAAATTTCTCCTACGTCTAGCAGCATTCTTAGGCAACATTTTTCAGACATGTGGGTCCATAGGTTCTGAAAAATAAGTCTAAATTAAAATTTTAGAAACAAAAAATTAAAAATTATGTTCTTCATTTTGTGTTATCACTCATTAGCAAAACAATGGAAAACAGTCATGACTGAAATATCAAGTTGGTAAGAAGTCAAATTTATTTATGCAAAAGTCACTTGTGGATTATTGAAGAGTGGGATCAAGTAAATAGGTATTTTTACTTTGACATGGATGCTAGAGTTCTAAGCAAGTAATTTTTAGCTATGTGATTAATCTAAACAATGTTTGACTAAATTATTCCAGGAGATGATTTAAATTTATTTTCATATTGCTCTTAAATGTTGTAATAATAAAAATTACCTTCCCAACAAAGAACCTCTATCTAAATTATAATATAAATAAAAGTTGCCAATGGAACATCTTCAATAAACAATGTTTGACTAAATTATTCCAGGAGATGATTTAAATTTATTTTCATATTGCTCTTAAATGTTCTAATAATAAAAATTACCTTCCCAACAAAGAACTTCTATCTAAATTATAATATAAATAAAAGTTGCCAATGGAACATCTTCAACTGAATTTTAAAAATGTTATGGTCTTGATTTTTATATTCTATATGTCTCTAGTGTATTTGTTGATAATTGTGTTTTTAAGTTATTATTTTTGGATATTTCACAAGAAGCAGTGTGCACCAAATGTACTATAAATCTTAACTCTTCCACTGAATAAAGGGATATTTTTGAAGCAAACAAATTTCTAAAATTAAACAATTTCTCATTAAGACCGTTATTAAATGAAATAATTCCATACCAGGCACAATACAATTATCATTAGCCCAATAATAGGTATAAAATATGCATTAAAAATAGTGTATGGAAGTGACTTAAAAGATCTAGAGACTAACCATAACTCAGAAACTAGGCAAAGTTGAGACACTGATGCTATTTCTGTATAAGTAAAAGTACACAGAAGTAGCTCTGGCAATCATATTTACTGAAAATTTCAGAGCTGTTTCTTCAGAGGGGCTTTCTAAACACCTCATAGTATGTTTCAAAGGAAATTTATGAATCAAGCAAAGAAATAAAAATTCAAAATATTGAACAATTTTTTGGTTGTTTTTCTGTTGACCTCTACAGAATATTGCCATCTGGTTCTTTTTGTCTCATTTAAAACTCTTTCCTTATAAAGCTCCTGACATCTTTTCTCATTCATAAAACAAAGTTCATATGTGTACTGTCTGCTGTGACAAGTATAGTTAAAAGCAAGACCAATTATTTAATACAAGAAAAGAATAATAAACAACAAAAATGATACATATATATGTACATACAACATACATACACACAGGAACATATGTACATATATGCATATTTCCCTTCATCCTTAAGGGTTCTATATTTTAATTTAGAAACAGTCATTTCAGACTTTAGCTAGTGCCATTATTGAAAGTCTGATTAGGTATTATCCTGATTTGCTTTTCATTATAATATAGATTTATTATTTAACAAGTTAAAGAAATGATTTCTTTAAAAGAAGTTAAGAAAATGATATTTCTTCACCATGCTTTAAAATATTAGTTTTAATTTTGCCTCAGAATAAGAT
>NW_011379306.1:0-910 GCF_000754665.1 Bison bison bison
ATTATGGCTACTGAGTCATGAATTTTTCTACATAAAGATTGGTTTATTAGTTGTGGCAAAATGTATCATAGCAATGTAAGAGAGAAAACTGTGTGTGGAGTAGGGGAAATATCAGTATTACATTTACAACTTATCTGGAAGTCTAAAACAATTCTAAAATAAATATAACAATTTTAATCATATGTTAAAGTATTAGAGAATTCTGCTGTAGTAGCAACTCTAGCAGTTTCAAAGGCTTTTACTCCAGTCTGCTTAATAATCTCCCCTTCTTAGGAAATATGCTCATTAGTTAAGGACATGGCTTCTCCAATATTTCAACACTCCATAGGAATGGATGCATATGAAATAATTTTTGTTTATACATTTTAGGAGCTGTGGTCTTGTGGAAAAACAAGTAGACCCACAATGACTGCAAGGAGAAATTTTTTATTAACTAATTTTCTACAAGTGCTATGTGCTAGTTCTCATCAGGTTACCTTGGTGTTTTCAGTTGTAGAACAAGAGCATCCTGTCAGACTGTGTGACAATACATAAAGATAAATAGTAATTATTAGATTCACAGCCCTATAGAAACATATGCCTGCCATTTTCAGTAAACACGATGCTATTTCGGTCTTGAGTTGTGTAGGATGAAGCATCTCACATTGTAAAAGTTTATTGAGTCAAAGAAGTTTTGAAGTTTTATGTTTCTCATTCAGCTATTTTAAACTAGTCTCTACAAGCCAAAATGGTAACTACCTAAAAGGAAGTCATCTCTTGTTTTGTGAATTAATTGGAATAGACAACTGCTATTTCATGAATTATTAAGAAAACTTGTAGTGATACCAAAAATATAGAGAAAATCAACATGAATAGTACCTTAGATTTTGCAAAGGACAAATGTAAAATATTTTTATGAGTAAAATTGTAA
>NW_011379307.1:0-957 GCF_000754665.1 Bison bison bison
AGTAGTCATGTATGGATGTGAGAGTTGGACCATAAAGAAATCTGAGCACTGAAGGACTGATGCTTTTGATCTGTGGTATTGGAGAAGACTCTTGAGAGTCCCTTGGAATTCGAGGAGATCCAACCAGTCCATCCTAAAGGAAATCAGTCCTGACTATTCAGTGGAAGTACTGGTGCTGAAGCTCCAAAACTATGGCCACCTGATGCAAAGAACTGACTCACTGGAAAAGATCCTGATGCTGGGAAAGATTGAAGGCAGGAAGAGAGGGGATGACAGAGGATGAGATGGTTGGATGGCATCACCGACCTGATGCTCATGAGTTTGAGCAAGCTCTGGGAGTTGGTGATGGACAGGGAAGCCTGCTGTTCTGCAGTCCATGGGGTTGCAAAGAGTCGGACATGACTGAGTGACTGAACTGAACTGACTGGTAATAAGGCCACCACCCTTAGTGACAGTGGAGGCCTTATGAGGAACAATAAGGGGGCACTTCTAGCCTTCTAAACTTTTGAGGCATGAGAGAAGGCATAATGGGTAACTAGAATACTCACTTTGCTCAGCAGGGGCAAGGATAAGTTTTATATATATATATATATATATAATATATATATATATATAAGGCAATACCAAAAGCAACCATTAAAAAGCTACAGAAACAAATACACTCAAAAACACTATTGATAAGGGCTTACCTGGTAGTACAGTGGCTAAGAATTCACCTGTTAATGCAGGGGACACCTGTTAAATCCCTGATCCAGGAATATCCCACATGCCACAGAGCGAATAAGCTCTTGTGAACAACTACTGAAGCCCACACCTAGAACCTAGAGCAAGAGAAGCCCCCTCCACTTCCTGCAAGTAGAGAAAGTTTGTGTGCAGCAATGAAGACTCAACACAGCCAGAAATAAATGTCAATAAATAATAAAAAAGAAAAAAAAAAACTATTGATAGATGAAAATG
>NW_011379308.1:0-769 GCF_000754665.1 Bison bison bison
ACTGTTGCCATATGGAAAATAAGATGTCTCAACTAACTATGAAAATCTTTAGCTACCTACTTCTACAATTGCCTGTCAAATCTTGCTTGATTTTACTGTCTAAACAGCTGTTTCATAGGATGTAACATACCAGCACATTCAGCTATTAAGAAAACACATAAAATTTGCAGTAGTTTTAACATCAGGTCATGACTTACAGGTAGAACATTTAAAAATACTACCTATGTATTTTAACTTCATACATATATCACTATGACATTTTCAACATACATACATCCAAAGAAACATGACATATAAAGTATTCCAGAGTAAGCCACCTTGAGGCAAGAGGATGAACCATATGATATAACCTCAAGATCACCTCTAGCCAATCACTCATAATTTACAAAATAAATGGAGTACAAGCTTTAAGAAATTGCATACTAATTATGTCCTGAGCATACTCTTTTATAACATTACTCTTTTCTAACTGACACATTATATACTCTATTTTACACTGAACTGCACTTAAGCAAAGATCCATTTAGGCTGTATAGGCCAAAAGCATATCCATAATGTGGAATGGTCATCCACAGAAAGAACTGTTTTGTAAAAATTATACAAAATATATTTTTAATTATATATATATGGAAAAGTACTAACCAATACAGGAAAACTACCGAAACCTTACAACTTTAACCTTTTGTTTCTGTTTATTATTTCTTTTCTAGGGGGAATTGCCTGGTGTTCGCTCTAAGTTCCATGTCCTTTTTCTCCTCTTTGTGGCCTG
>NW_011379309.1:0-815 GCF_000754665.1 Bison bison bison
GGGCAATGTTTGCCAGCTGTTGAGACATTTATGTGCCCGTCCTGGGGAAGCTGGGTCAGTTCCAATACCACGCCTGAAGACAGAACCTGGGGAGCACAGGTGACCCCCGCCAGGGTTCTCCACTGACAGCCTCATGAACTGAGGGTTCTGGAGCACTTACAATGCAGACTTATACCCGCATAACAGAAAGGGGGCTTAACATCACTTTTGCTTGACCTGCTTCCCACGTGACGCAATACACCAAGCCGCACAGTTAGTTCAATGTCTCTAAGACGCTTTAGGACAGCATCAGTCTCCTTTCCCTCAACAAAATGCATTTCCGTTCTTCACACTTTATTTTACTAAAAACACACATCTTATTATTTTCCTTGAATACTGAAATGCTTCTCCAATTATTTCGTGAGGATTTAATTATGTATATTATAATTTTTAACTCTTTAAAAACCTTAATCTCTAGCAAAAATTAAGTAGCAAGAGAACTGATTGTCACACCAGCAGTTCCTGATCAGCAAACTTATGAACATACTTCATAAATTCTAGAAACAAACATTTTCTCATAGCATAATCTCTTTTCTCAGTGTGGTACAAGACGTGTTCAATAAACCCAAACATCTTTAGATTTTCCCTAATAAGACAAAGCAGGTAAATTCAGACATGCTTAGCAATTAATGTTTCAGCATTTTCATCTCAATTGGAAATAATCTGGACATTCAGTGAATTCCCATTACTTTATTTAATTTAGCAAAACTCTAAAAGTTTTAAGTTACCAAAAATCCAGAGAAGCTATTTTTAGGTAGACATACC
This sequence comes from Bison bison bison, assembly GCF_000754665.1. Classification (NCBI taxonomy): domain Eukaryota; kingdom Metazoa; phylum Chordata; class Mammalia; order Artiodactyla; family Bovidae; genus Bison; species Bison bison. The sequence goes on from NW_011379309.1 coordinate 805, forward strand.
ATAGGACATAA
>NW_011379310.1:0-859 GCF_000754665.1 Bison bison bison
AGAGGATTATACTTGAAAATCATATATGCAAAGATGTCTGTATATGATGTATTTTAACACAAATTCATTGTAAAATAATAGAATTGTGCTTTTTCTGTATGAGACACTTTCTGAGTATTCAACACGTACAGATCCACAATCATAAAATCCAGTAAAAGCTCTGAAAGCGTTTTTCATAAGTTTGCCTGAACTTATTTGGTGCTGAAATATGACCTAAATTTACTTGAGGCTATTTATAGTCTTCATTGATTCTGTTTAATTTGAATATCCATTCATTTCCTGCAGAAATACTAATGTGCTTGCTTGTGACACTGCCCCAGGCCGTGCTAGTTCTGCGTGTTTGTTGGCCTCAGTATTGACATTTCACCTTTCTAAAAAAATAAAATTCTGAATTTCAAAGTTCATTTGGCCAGAAAATAACCAGATAAAAGATTTTGGACTGATGTTTATTCTTTTACTCATTGCAACAGTTCTGAAGATAGATACTGTTCTTGTCTGTGTTTTATAGATGAGGAGACTCAGGAAAAAGAGATGAAGTCTCTGGACCAAGGTCATAACAGGCAGTGAGGGGTGGAGCTGGGATGTGAGCCCGGGCAAAGTCATTAATGGAAATACAATACAAATGTAATAGAATAGAGATACTTGCTTGCTTTTTATATTAGCTATCTTTGGGTCTGACCTAACAATAATATTTTTATATGTAGTTTTCGTTCCATTTTAATCACATGTCACCTTACTAGATCCCCATCTGCTTCCCTGTTTTCTGAATTTAAATTTAAATTTTATATATTTTTGGTTTTTTTGGTACATTTTTACAGGATAACTGACCATATATTTGACACTGGAATGTACCCTTACA
>NW_011379311.1:0-1148 GCF_000754665.1 Bison bison bison
GTAAAGAATCCGCCTGCCAATGCAGGAGACAGAAGAGACGCAGGTTCGATCCCTGGGCCAGGAAGATCCCCTGGAGGAGGAAATGGCAGCCCACTCCAGTCTTCTTGCTTGGAGAATCCCATGGACAGAGGAGCCTGGTGGGCTACAGTCCATGGGGTCGCAAAAGAGTCGGACACAACTGAGTGACTGAGAATGCACGCCACATGCATGGATTCAGGTGAGAGACCCAAAGACATCATTTCTTCGAAGGGAAGAACTCTTGTTTATCTTGGTTTTGTATCTTTCTCTCCTGTTTCAAAGCCTCTGTCTGATCCTCACAACATCTCACTGTCTACTTCTCACAAAAGAAATAAGCCAAACCCTCTGCATCCTTCACACCACATCTATAACACCACTCACAGACCAACATCTAATGAATTCCCAGAATCTGTAGCACAGGCTGTGCTGTCAGTGAAATGTCCTCCCCGATCCCCAGTTGCTTAGCAACCTTAAACAGCCCAGAGTGGTACCCTGGGTCCTTTCTCACAGAACCTTTTTAATTCTTGCAAGCTCACCATCAAGGGCTGGACACAGGTCACCCCTCCTTGTCCAATCAGCCCCTGGACAATTTCCAGGGACTTGGGGTGGCTTCTGTTTGCCTTGCACCAGCCCTCAAGGGTCTGTGTCTGCAAACCCCAAAATCAGAGATGACGCACGTGTCGTACCATCGGCGGGAGAGAAAGGGAGGCGGGCAGAAAGACTCCAAGAGAACCATACACATCTCAGCTTTCCTTTCAGGAAGGAGAAAGGGAGAGCTCGGGCTGGTGTCATTTATTAAATAGGAAGACTTTCTCGTGGGGATTTTCTCAAGGCAAGAAAAAGAGTCGGACACGACTGAGCGACTGGAGCATGATGAAGTCGTTGTGGACACAGCGGGTGGAGGAGAAGGCAGGAAAAACGGAGAGAGTGGCGTTGACACACACACGTGTGTGTGCGTGCTGAGTCGTGTCCAATGCTTTGAGGCCCTATGGAGCCCCCCAGGCTCCTGTATCAAAGGGGGTTTCTCCAGGCAAGAACACTGGAGTGGGTGACCATGCCCTCCTCCAGGGGATCTTCCCCACCCAGGGATCGAATCGGCGTCTCTTATGTCTCCTGCATTGGCAGGCGGG
>NW_011379312.1:0-1020 GCF_000754665.1 Bison bison bison
GAATCCCAGGGACGGGGGAGCCTGGTGGGCTGCCGTCTATGGGGTCGCACAGAGTCGAACACGACTGAAGCGACACAGTAGCAGCAGCATATACATACTTGCATACATGTATGTATATATAAGTGAACATGCTTTTATATGTACTGATAAAAAGCTCTCTTTGTTGCCTCCTCAGGTGAATAGAGACCTTATTGCATATTTCTATTGTCCAGCTTTGTTGGTGCACTTACCACATTAAAACAGAAAATGTTAATCTACTTGGCTGTCTTCCTTCTAGACCTTAAGCTCCTTAAGAAAAAGGTTCATGTTTACTTTTTATTGCCACATCTAATACTATACCTTCTCTACAATAGGTTAAAAGTTATTTGTTGAATAGATTTACATCCATAAATAATGGGCAATATTCATTCTGTTCGGTTTTCATGTTATGTTAGTAAGGAGCGTAGTTTGTAGAGTGCCTGTGGAAGCAAAAGTTTGAGTGCTTAGTCTATACCAAACATTTACTTACTGTTCACAAAAGTACAGGGTTTTATGATACTCCCTTTTTTTATAGATGAAGAAACTGACTTAGAGAAACTAGCATAATCTGTTTGTCATTTAATGAAAGATTTAAATAGGTATATCTTGACTCTAAAATGCATGCCCTTTCTGTTAGTAAATATTAGACTAGTTTTAGATGGATAGGAGGAGTAAAAAAGTAAAAAGAAACCAAAAATGTTTGCCTTTTGATAGAAAAGAAAACTGAGATCAACTTACCTCCAAGTTTTACAGTTGGAAACTTTCTTTTGTTTGTTTTCAGCACACATCTTTTATACATGAAATAGTGCAAGGGAAATAGGAATAAAAAGCACTGATACATAAAGTGAATTATTTCAGCTTTTATTCTTTAATCACAAACTTTAAAATTTCATAACAATGTAGTTACAGTTTTAAAGGTGGATAAAGGCAAATCTGGCTAGGTAAACTAGTTTTAATGTTTCATAGGGAATCACCAATTAAACTGGAATTAGACCTTTAGGA
>NW_011379313.1:0-973 GCF_000754665.1 Bison bison bison
AACCCAGGGATCGAACCCAGGTCTCTCACATTGTAGGTGGATTCTTTACCAGCTAAGCCACAAGGGAAGCCCTTACTGAAACATACACATTTATAAACGTATTTTTTAAATGCTTAAAGGAGATTTGCTATTTCCCAAAGACCTGATAAATGTACTCAAAACATTACTTTGGAATGTTTGCATTTGAGAGTATAACTTAAATATTTTATTGTCAATGTATTTTGTGGTATTTTATTGTTTCCAAAGGCCATTGTGCCTAAATGGCAGCACAGAGGTTGTGTTTACCATAATATCACATTCAGAAAACCATGAATGCAAGCCAGTCTGTTGGAATGCACAGGCCAGCAAGTATGCTCTTTTCTATTTAGTCAACTTTTGTTTAAACATGGTTTACTTATTTGAGTGGAAGTTAACAAAACACTGAGCCTTTATGATCCTGTCGTAGCAGTGCTCTGTTATGTGACCTAGATTTCGAATCTCCGTAGTATTTCCTGTGTGAAACTAGTGTAGTCCCTCTCTGTGCCCCTACCACAATACTAAAATGTGAGTCAGCTATGTAGAGACACTATCTGTGGAAGGGTTCTTTTTCATCAAAACCTTTGTTAATAAAGAAAAAGTACATAGTGCTATTTATATTCCAGATGAGCTAATAAGTTAGGTATAATTAAGAATCTTCCTAGGAGGAAATTGCTTGGGAGATATTTAAAAATTCACTCCTTAAATTTTTTTTAAATAATATGCTTCTTTGTATACATAAAGGATTTTCTTATTTCTTAGTCTGGTGTAACCTTGAAATTCTTAGTAGGCAGAAACTGTGACCTTTATTTGTACTGAATATTTTTAATCTGTTCTCTTCAAAGAATTTTTCTTGTTATTGCAATGTACTATTATAATTTCATTTTTTTAAATGAGCATTTACACCCTGGAAACACCTGTTCAGTTCTGTCCTGTGTGAAGTGACATTGGCAGATTT
>NW_011379314.1:0-976 GCF_000754665.1 Bison bison bison
TATGTGTAACAGCTATGTGCGTTTGTGTGTGTAACTGGGGTGTGTTTGTGTGTGACAGGTGTGTGTCTGTAACAGGTGTGTGTGTGAGACAGGTGTCTGTGTGTCTGTGACATGTTTGAGTGTGTGTGTGTGTAAAAGGGGTGTGTGTGTGACAGCTGTGTGTAACAGGTATATGTGTGTGACAGGTGTGTGTGTGTGTGTGTGTGACAGGTGTGTTGTGTGTGTGGTTGTGTGTGTCTGTATGTCTATGTGACAGGAGTGTAGGTGTGACAGGACTGTGTGTGTGTGTAACAGGTGTGTGTGAGTGTACCCCATGGACTGTGGTGTGCCAGTCTTCTTTGTCCTTTCTACGCAAGAATCCTGGAGTGGGTTGCCATTTCCTACTCCAGGGAATCCTACAACCGGGGAGTCAACCCAGCTCTCCTACATTGCAAGTGGATTCTTTACTACAAGAGGCAAAATTCTCATTATCTACAGAACACTGTGGATAGAAAACCCTAAAGACTCCACACAAAGCTACGAGACCACACTCATTCAGATCACTGAACTCAACAGGTCAGAGTGGGTACCAGCATCAGATTGCTCATGGCTTAGGAGTTGTTGGGGATTGCCTGGATCCCACTTCTGATCCCATAAACTAAACCCCATAGAAACCAACTGGTAGTGGATGTGGGGATGTGTCTGCAGCCTTCCAGTCCCATGAGATGAGAAGCATATTTGGGTTTTACAGGTTGTTCAGTGGGATCACAAGATCAGCGAAAGTGCAGGAGAGAGGAAAGCTTGTTAGGCGATGCACCACAAGACTCCACTGGCTTTGATGATGGACGAAGGTGTTGAGCCAAGGGATGAGGACACATGTAGGAGCTCAGTGACCTGGATGCCAGAGGCCACAGTTCCAGGGTCACCCTCAGGAGTCCTGACCATGTTGCACAGCATCGGGCACAAGTGACCCCAAAGTTCCAAGGCAGAGTGAGGT
>NW_011379315.1:0-841 GCF_000754665.1 Bison bison bison
ACAAAATAGTTGAAAAAAAAATCAGATTCCATACATAGAAAGAGCTACAATATTACAGAGATAGCTGATCAGAGATAAGTTGTCTCAAACCAATAGAACCTTACATTTCATTCCCTCTGACCAACTACTGAAATCTCCTTTTTTTCAAAAGCATATTATCAGCATTCCCTACAGATAACAACTCAATTATAAGTGAACAGCACAGAATATTGAGCAATATTTTTATAACAATTTTACATCATCATCTAGTGAGTTAAAGTGCCAAAAGAAATCTGCTATCTAATGGTCATGTTTTGATATTATTTGGAATAGTGAATCTGGTTTTTAGGTTCAACTTTCATTGTTGTTAATAAAGAAATAGATCTACCTCGACAATTCCCATAAAGAGAGAGTTGTCTATTGTTTCTGTTATGTCATTTTAGATAGTGGAAGATGACCTTCTTGGTAACTTTTTCTCAAACCCTTGTAGTTATTAAAATTATTTTGTTTAAGCTAAAAATAGAATTCTTATGATGCTTTGTTTTCCTTTGATGTTCATTTTGACCTGTCTGCCTTATGCTGCTTTTGTTTATGAGTTCTGTTTTACTCTTGTGATGTCTAGTATGAATTAAAAATTTTAAAGTCAGTAAGCACCACGAGTGATGCAATTTCATGCAATTTCATGGCCAAAAATCCATGAGAAAACTAGGTGGGCACTTTAGCTTAAAGGCCCATATTGGGTGTCTTTTTCTTTATTTTTTTAACCAATTTAAATAAAAATTTTCAACAAAATAAAAGGAGTACTGAAAAATTAAATTCATGCTTCTTAAGCTTCTACACTCAGTGCTGTGTTTGGTGTTAT
>NW_011379316.1:0-635 GCF_000754665.1 Bison bison bison
GCATGCAGGATCTTAGTTCCCTGACCAGGGATTGAAGTCACGCCTCCTGCAGTGGAAGCTTGGGAATCTTAATTGCTGGACCATCAGGGAGGTCCCCCTCCTTCCTCTCCTTCCCCTTCCTCTCTCCCTCTGCCCTCTTTTCCCTCATCATCTTTGTCTCTCTGTCTCTCTCTTCCTTTCACCTAGGAGGGGATGACTATGAAGTTGAAATAATTTAGGTTCACACCCCTACCTGGCTGACTATAGGACCTGGAGAAATGTACACAGGTTCTTTAACCATTTCTTCTAGGAGGGGATGACTATGAAGTTGAAATAATTTAGGTTCACACCCCTACCTGGCTGACTGTAGGACCTGGAGAAATGTACACAGGTTCTTTAACCATTTCTTCTAGGAGGGGATGACTATGAAGTTGAAATAATTTAGGTTCACACCCCTACCTGGCTGACTGTAGGACCTGGAGAAATGTACACAGGTTCTTTAACCATTTCTTCTAGGAGGGGATGACTATGAAGTTGAAATAATTTAGGTTCACACCCCTACCTGGCTGACTGTAGGACCTGGAGAAATGTACACAGGTTCTTTAACCATTTCTTCTAGGAGGGGATGACTATGAAGTTGAAATAATTTAGGTTCA
>NW_011379317.1:0-979 GCF_000754665.1 Bison bison bison
ACCCCAGGCCAGCTACTTTCAGTTATTTAGATCTCAGTCCAAATATCATTCTGTCTGACAACCCAGCTTGGGGATTCTGGCTTAGCTACTGAACAAAGGCTGAGATGACAAGGTGGACAGGAACTGCCACCTGCTGCACAACAGTCTGTGCAGGCTCACCTGCTTGTCTGAGACCCAGACACCCTGTTACCCTCTGTTCCATGACTTCTGCCTCATGGTCCAGAATGGCTGCTGCTGCTCCCACCACCACACCCACAATTCCAGGCAGTGGGAAAGGAGGAGGGCTGCCCTGAAAATTGGCACATCTTGCTGCTCACACCCAGCTGGATGCAACTTGGTCACACGGCCACAGCCAGCACGAAGGGAAGCTGGGAAAGTGGTCCTGCTTCTGGGAAGCCATGTGCCAGCTAGAATCCATGGCTCTGGTACAAAGCAGCATGGACACTGGGTACCCCAGCAGTCTCTGCTGTGTTTCCTGTCATTTTATTTTGTTCCCCTCCTGTTTTCTTCTCAGCACGTACCTCTGGAAGTTTGGTTTGTAGCACGGGTGCTTTAATACCTTTAATCCCCTTTAACACCTCCTGGCCTCCTCATTAGGTTGCCAAGGGGGACTGATCCCAGAGCTGCTGGTGGCCTGTGTGGGAGGGAAGGATAGAGGGTTCTGAGCCCCTGGTCCAGGCCCACCCACCCCAGAGTCTCCCGAAGTGCAGGGGTGCCCCTGCACCACCGCCCCGGCCTGCACAGTGGGCGCCAGCCCCCCGCAGGCAATGTCCTGGGCTGCTCGTGCCGACCTGGGCACTCAGCACGTAAACGACTCACCTTCCTCGCTGTTGAAAACGCTGAAGCCATAACCGACCCAGAAAGGCGCCCCACTCACAGGCGTGTGCTCGGTGAACCGCCATAGCCAGCACACCTGCGCACTGACCCCGCCATGGGCCTGCCGCCCTCCACCGGGCACCCCTCCCTGGCCTCCACTCAG
>NW_011379318.1:0-1070 GCF_000754665.1 Bison bison bison
AAGAGGGCAGAGACAGAAGGTAAACACATAAATAAATGTGCACACTGGCAGGTGAGGAGGCATGCTATGAAGAGAAACAAGGCAGGAGAAGGGATGCACACAACTCCATCCACACACTGGGGCCACAAACGCTTCCTCTGTCCCCATCACCAGGAAACTCCACTGTCCCTTCCCATGAATTCCAATTCTTCATTCAGAGTTCTCACCAGACGCAACTCAGGCTGTTACACAGCACCTCAGCAAACAAAAGGAAAAGCTGTTATCTACTTAGAAATAAAGATTTCTGACTCATTAACATTGTTCCTACACTTGTTAAAGCCAACATTTTCAATGGTGACAGTTACTGTTACACAGCAAATGTCCTGGGCTGCAATTCAATAAACCAAGCTTTTATTCTGAAGTTTACTACCTGCCCTTTGCTAGACTTGATATACTCAAATCGACCACGTATTTATTAGGATATCTCCCATTCTACTATGTCTTAAGAAGCATCATTTCTCCAAAATTGATATGAGCAAAATGTGATTAGTTTTAGCTGCTTGGGTCTCCCTCAATAGAAGGACATGTAAGTATCCCTCCCACATGATGGTTTGGCCAAAAAAAGTAAGCCTAAGGTTTTAAGCAAACACACCAGTAAGCTTGTGCTCTACACATAACAACTATAGAAACAGAATTACAGAGATGTGTTTCCATTTCCCTCTGACTGAAGCAGTTGACCTAGGATGGAGTAAGCCTACTTGCTAGAGTAGCAGGTTGTGGACAAAGGGCCAGGGGAAAGCACCCCTGCTTCTGGAGGCAGCTGCAAAGCAGAGGCTGCATGTGAAGATGGAGACGCCCCAGTGGGCTGGGGTTGCCTCCTGGTTTGGAAGATCCTTTGAGAAATTAACCACTGTCTTGGTTCCCACAGGGGTAAGACACTGAAGTCCAACACGAGCTAAACCACAGGCAGGGAGAGCTCCTTCTACTGTGACCATCCCCACTACGTTCCCTGGGGTAGTATCCGCCCAGGGCAGTCGGGTGCAACGAGAGGGAGAAACGGGGGGTCGGACGCCGTCTTCTTATGTCCACTG
>NW_011379319.1:0-863 GCF_000754665.1 Bison bison bison
TTTTGCCTTTTCATACTGTTCATGAGGTTCTCAAGGCAAGAATACTGAAGTGGTTTGCCATTCCCTTCTCCAGTGGACCACATTCTATCAGACCTCTCCACCATGACCTGCCCATCTTGGGTGGCCCCACACTGCATGGCTTAGTTTCATTGAAACTATACCTAATTTTCATTCTCAAAGTTTATTGTACACAATTTATGAGAGACCATGAGCCTTTATCCAAAGTTCAGCACATGAAAATGTTATAGAAATCATATTCATGAGAATTAAGACATGAAATAAAATCAGCTGTTGATGAAAACGTATTACAGAAGACTCTAAGCTAGACAGTCTGGGGATTTAATGACCTGCAAAGGATGAATTCTCTTCATGATTTAATTAATAATACAGAAAAAGTTTGAAAACTGTAGTCAATAATAAATAATTAAATATTGACACCAGACAATTCATTTGTTCTCACTGAACCTTGATTCCCTCGCTGTCAAGTGTATTTGAGAGAAAAAAATCAATTGTTTTTAAGATTTTGCTTGTTTTATGGGCCCTTAGTGGTCATGTATGGATGCAAGATTTGGACTGTGAAGAAAGCTGAGCGCCAAAGAAGTGATGCTTTTGAATTGTGGTGTTGGAGTAGACTCTTGAGAGTCCCTTGGACTGCAAGGAGGTCCAACCAGTCCATTCTGAAGGAGATCTGGGATTTCTTTGGAAGGAATGATGTTAAAGCTGAAACTCCAGTACTTTGGCCACCTCATGTGAAGAGCTGACTCATTGAAAAGACTCTGATGCTGGGAGGGATTGGGGGGCAGGGAGGAGAAGGGGGACGACAAAGGATGAGATGGCTGGATGGCATCACTGACTCGATGGAC
>NW_011379320.1:0-815 GCF_000754665.1 Bison bison bison
ATAAACATTTTTAGCAGTCCCACCATATTACCTGAAGTTATTTCAGGTCTAAGAAATAAACCACTGCTTTAAAAAATCATAATTATTTTAAAATAATAAACTGCTATTAATCTTGTATCACCATTATAACAGACAAGCTTTTACTTAACATAGTGAGACTGATACCACAAATTACATACCATCATAGTATAGACACACTTCATCTGCTCTTAAAGTTTTAGAATTTAACTAGTGAAAAATAATCATGTCTGTATTCTCACTCCTCAATGCTCAGACAAGGCTATTTGTTCAGGCTCTCTGTCAGAATACATTTAAGGGCAACATATTACATATAATAATTCCTCAAATCTATAAGAGAAAATCACCTTTCCAGCATCTTTTGAGATCTACCTTTGAAGCATAAGCCCATTCTAAAGCCAGTGTAAGATTTTCATTATGGTTGTCCAAGTTCCTATAAGGGTCTTAATTTGACCTAATTTGCTTATTGATCAAAAAAAAAAAAGAAAGAAAAAGATTATAAAAGAGAAGCCCTGCTGACTACCATGACATTGTGCTCTTTAGGAACGGAAAACACAAGAAATGTTACTGCTGTCAAAGATTGGAGAAGAAGTAAACAGAGAAGCAAGATATGAAGAACAACGTAAAAAAGTCAACGAAGATGCTCACCGTAAGGTAGAGTGACCTTTGAACAATAACTTGGGCTGTTTTGAGGAAAGGGTTTTGCTAATTTTGATATTTTAAAGTGTGGATTTTCAGAAGTGACTTAAATTCACAAGGATAGCTATTGATGGAAAGAGCCAGTCTGGTCTGAACCT
>NW_011379321.1:0-722 GCF_000754665.1 Bison bison bison
AGGTTGAAAAGAGCTCATTTCAAAACCTCAGTAGGACATGCAGTAGTGGCAGACTATGTCTCTTGGTCACAGACTGGGAAAAAATATTTGCAAATCATACCTATCTAAAGCACCTGAGTCTGTAAAATATGTTTTAAAAACTCTCAAAACTCAAAAGAAAATGATTCAACTTAAAAATAGGCAAAAATTTGAACAGACACTTCACCATAGAAAATATATAAATGGCAAAAAAGCACCTAAAAAGATGCTCAACATCATTAGTCAAAGTAATGCAAAGTACAATAAAAGGGTATGACACTCAGACCTAACTGGAATGACTAAAATGAAGAAGACAGAACATATCAAGTGTCTGGAAGAGTGTATTCAAGTGTGCATGCATGGAACCCGATTGTAGTTGAAGAAATACCTGGAAAAAGAGCATGAAGACTCTTGAAAACTTATCACCTTAGGATCCAGGCACTATATTACTAAATATTTATCCAAGATAAAGAAGACATATGCTTGTACAAAACTTTGTACAGAGTCATCCATAGCACCTTCATTTGCAATAACCAACAAATGGAAACAACCTGAATTTCTACCACTATGTGAATAAACTATAACATATCCATACAATAGACTAATATTCACCAATAAGAATAAATAGATCATTGATAAGCCCTGAAATAGAAATCAATTTCAGAAAGCATCTGAATGAAATAAAGCAAGAAAAAAGAGTACTT
>NW_011379322.1:0-933 GCF_000754665.1 Bison bison bison
GGGACTCTCAAGAGTCTTCTCCAGCACCACAGTTCAAAAGCATCAATTCTTTGGTGCTCAGCCTTCCTTGTGGTCCAACTCTCACATCCATACATGACTACTGGAAAAACCGTATCTTTGACTATACAGACCTTTGTTGGCAAAGTAATGTCTCTGCTTTTTAATATGCTGTCTACAGACTCCCCTAAGAAAGTTGAAGGTTGAAAATGCCATGTTACTCACTGAAGCATTTCCCTCAAAGACCCATCAACTCATCAACAGAAATCAATAGTTGGAGCGGAATCCTGTTGATTAAAAAACCTCACTTTGCTGTGTCTCCCAGTCCTAAACAATGACTTGGTGCCCCCGCCCTAGGCCCCATTGGAAGACCCACTCTAATCCAGACTTCGAAATCTCAGTCAATCGGACCCACCCTTCCTGCTCCAGAGCTCTGAAGCTCTGGCAGATGCTGTGGTCCTCACCCTGAGCCAGGACCTAGGTGGGGGGATTCGGAGCTTGAGCATCACTGGGCGGGCTCACATCTCTCCTGAATCCACAGTCACGTGCAAAGGCCCCAGGAGAGCCCCGACGCGCAGCCCCTGGGACTGGGGTGGGGGGAGATGTGCGGGAGCCCCGGCCCTGGACCAGCTCCCTCAGAGGCAGTGGAACAGCACCTGTGTGTGCTGACAGCCGGCAGCCCGGGAGCCAGGCAGGACGCAGGGGCCTTGCGAATCCCCGTGCTTGCTGGGGACCGCCGCGCAGCAGCAGGAAGTGATTCAGATCAGTGTGGCCACTGCAGGCTCCATTCCACTGTATTTAAACGTCCTTTTTGAAGTGGACAATAACACTTCCTCACCAGAGTGCAGAAACAAAGCGTGTCGGGAGAAGCTGGAGGACAGGGCCAGCCCCCGGAGGAGCCCTCCTGAGGGGGCTGCCACCCTGGCTGGGGCACCT
>NW_011379323.1:0-962 GCF_000754665.1 Bison bison bison
CCATCAGACAGTGGTCTGCAAAATGAGGGCTGTACAGGAAAGTCAATGACTCTTATATTCACTTTCTTTGTTTAACTTCATTCTTTTCAAATCTATTATTCATAAATGTCTTGATTTTATTAGGCAATTTTATTAAGGTGTAATTACTTGGCATTTAACAAAATCTGTTTTAAGTGTACATACAGTTCAATGAGCATTAAATATATGGTAGGAATCACCATCACTGTCAAGATGTGGAATATTTCCCTCACTCCAAAAATTCCCCTGTGCCTCTTCCCAATCAATACACATCTCTGGCTAACAGAATAGATTGCCTTTTCTAAATATCACACGAGAGGAATAAAATGTGTGCCTTCTTTTATGTGTGGATTCTTTCTAATGGCAGAGATATGAGATTCATTCATGTTATGATGTCAGTAGCTGGTTTATTTTTTATTGTTGAGTAGTACTCAAATGTATATAGAGTACAGATATAGTATTGAAACTACATTTGAAAGCAGTATCCAATTTTTTTATACCTATCAAAATGTTTTTATCCACATTTTGGACATTTGAGAGTGTCTAGTCTTTGTCTTAGGAGAAGGCAATGGCAACCCACTCTAGTACTCTTGCCTGGAAAATCCCGTGGATGGAGAAGCCTGGTGGGCTGCAGTCCATGGGGTCGCTTAAGAGTCGGACATGGCTGAGCAACTTCACTTTCACTTTTCACTTTCATGCATTGGAGAAGGCAAAGGCAACCCACTCCAGTGCTCTTGCCTGGAGAATCCCAGGGATGGGGGAGCCTGGTGGGCTGCCGTCTATGGGGTCGCACAGAGTCGGACACGACTGAAGCGACTTAGCAGCAGCAGCAGCAGTCTTTGTCTATTATGAAGCAAGTATAATGCTATGTATGTTTTTATTTCTCTTTTCATTGTTGGCACATTAGTATTTATTATTTTTAAAATTATATATATGCTACATAC
>NW_011379324.1:0-778 GCF_000754665.1 Bison bison bison
GGTTCTACCTATACATATATTTCAGGTAATAGTCTTGAGAAAGAATGATAGAATTAGAGAATTACAACTCAGCAGCTTCTAGTGGATTAATGGATGACAGTGATGATCCTCAATGATTGACAACATCACCACAATGGAAACTACAGACAGTATGGATCTCCAAACAGAATTTCAGTGTCACCTCTGGAATGGCTTTGCCAACAAAGCGTATTGGAATTCACTATATTATCAGACAGAAAAGAGAAAGCATTTGATCAAGTGTAGGAGTAAAGAAAAAACCTTTGATAAAAGTTCAACACCAGTTCATGGTAATAACTTTTAGAAAACTTACATTAGAATGCAATTTCCATATTGTTAAATCAATAGCAAACATATATAAGTGTGAAACTTTTAGAAACATTTCCAGTAAAGTCCAGAAGAGGGCATGGAGGTACGATACCAACTCTACTGTTCAAACCTGGACTGGACTGCATAACCAGTATACAGCCATACACAGCAATACCAAAACAAAGTTATGAATAATGAAAAAAGGTAATATGATTCTCTAATTAAAAACCCCAAGGAAATTGGCTGCCAAAGATTCAAATTTATAAGAAACTTCAAAAGCTGGTGCAGATCACTATATCAAAAGGAAGATTTTTTTTTTAAAGGCTGTACCTCGTAGCATGTGGATCTTAGATCCCCTGCAGGGACTGAATCCATGCCCCTGCATTAGGAGCTCGGAGTCTTATCCACTGGACTCCCAGGGAAGTCCCAATAGGAGGACGCTTATCACAAA
>NW_011379325.1:0-1047 GCF_000754665.1 Bison bison bison
CCTCTGTGTTCCCACCAACAGGGCAGCTCCCCAACCGCAGTCCCCCTTCCCCACTGCCCTGACTGCCCAGGAGGGTGTCCTTGGGGTCCGCATCAGGTGTCCTCCTAGGGCTTGTTGGGTGGAACTGGTATCTCATCCCTGCCAGTTCCCTCATGCCCAGGCTGGATGTGAGATCTGCTGACCATACCGTGTGCCCCTCTGGGCAAGGACTGTGTTTTATATCCCCAGAGTACCCGACGGTCACAGGCTTCGTGTTTGTTTAAATAAGTAGCCAGCCTCTCGTGTAAAAATGGTTTTGAAGACATATAAGATGCATCTTATAATGGCTCCTTTTCGCAGGTGCCCTGTATGTGAGGTGGTTTTTATTGGCTATCCATTTTCCAGGTGTGGAGTGAAGTGAACCAAGCTGTCCTGGATTATGAGAATCGTGAGTCAACACCCAAGCTGGCAAAGTTGCTGAAACTACTCCTTTGGGCTCAGAATGAGCTGGACCAGAAGAAAGTAAAATACCCCAAAATGACAGACCTCAGACTACTTGGGCTCCTCTGTCCATGGCATTCTCCAGGCAAGAATAGTGGAGTGGGTTGCCATTTCCTGGTTCATATAATTGCTATGGGGAACAGTCTGGAAATATGTTATACTCTTTTAAATATGCATACCTTGGCACTTGAATTTTCTAGAAATTTATCCTAAAGACATAAGAAGTATGTACAGCTAGACATAGGTACAAGAGTAAAAAACGGGAAACAACCTCAATGCCCATCAATAAAAAACTGGTTAAAGAAATCATGGTACTCCCTTACAGGAGCTTACCAGTGGGAGGGAGAAGAGAGGACCCCACCCCCTTCACCTGTAGCAGCATTACTTCTGAGCCTGACAGACCCAGAGGAGGAGAGGGGAAAAGCTTCAGCTTCTATTGAAGTTTGGACTTTTGTCTCTAACACTGGACTGGATATGTTAATTCCTGAGAGTAATTGGAGGAGGGTTTTTTGGTGTGTTTTTTTTAATTCTATGAAAATGACAAAAATATATAGATCATCAGGAGAT
>NW_011379326.1:0-754 GCF_000754665.1 Bison bison bison
TTTCCTTTAGGATTGACTTGTTTGATCTCCTTGCAGTCCAAGGAACTCGCAAGAGTCTTCTCCAACACCACACTTCAAAAGCAGCAATTCTTTGGCTTTCAGCCTTCTTTCCATCCAACTCTCACATCCGTACATGGCTACTGGAAACTAGGGCCATTTGATGAAGAGTCGCTTTGGGGAAGTGAAGGTCCATGATCCAATCAGTGCATGCTCATGAAAAGACCAAGAATAGTCAGGGAAGTCACGGGACTGGATTTGCAGGTCAAGTCTACAGCCAAGGAATCTTCAGATGAAAGTGTTCTCTCTCAGCTGCTGGGTCAGTATCACTTGTCAGCATGCATCAATATGGACTTTCCAGGCAAATGGGCAGTGATATGAACGCACATCGAAAACAATCGTGGGCGTTATGATCTCCATGAATTCGTGGCACGGTTAAGAGGTAACAGAGACTCTGGTATCTACATGAAGTGCTTTTGTTTTATTTTATTTATTTATTTTTATTTATTTGACCACACCAGGTCTTGGTTGCAGGATGTGGGATCATCAATCTTCGTTGAGGTGTCAGCGACCTTTAGCTGTGCTGTGCAGGATCTGTGCAGGCACTTCCCAGTTGGCGCTAGTAGTAAAGAACTGCTTGCCAATGCAGGACACGTAAGAGATGCAGGTTCGATCAATCGCCTGGGTCGGGAAGATCCCCTGGAGGAGGGCATCGCAACCCACTCCAGTATTCTTGCCTGGAGAATCCCATGGACAG
>NW_011379327.1:0-922 GCF_000754665.1 Bison bison bison
TGCAGCTAGGCTGGCTGAGCTCCCTCTGTGCCCATGCAGGGATCCCCACAGCAGCTCCAAAGCCAGCTCCACAGACACAGGGACCCCCAAGAGTGAGCGGCCGGAGTCTGTGTCCACGAGCGACGAGGGCTACTATGACTCCTTCTCACCAGGCCTCGAGGAGGACAAGAAGGAGGCCCCGAGCCCAGGCACACCCACAGCCGCCTTCCCCCGGGACAGCTACAGTGGAGACGCCCTCTATGAGCTCTTCTATGACCCCGCTGAGGGCCCTGGGAGTCTGAGCCTGGATGACGACTTGTGCGTGTCCGAGAGTCCATCGGGGCCGGCACCGGGAGCCCCATTGTCCATGTGCAGCTTCCATGTTGGTGCAGAGGAGAACCTGGCTCCTGTTCCAGGCCCAGACCTACTCAGCCAGGGCTTCTTACAGAGCTCTTGGAGGGGCAAAGAATGCCTGCTGAAGCTCTGTGACACCGAGCTGGCCATCACCATGGGCATTATCAACTGGCTCCGCCGGGGCCCGGAGCTCCGTGCCTTGCCTGCCTCAGCTCTTAGAGAGCCGGCAACTCCCTCAGGAGGACTGGTGGAGAAACCAGGAGCTGGCTCTGAGAAGATGGGCCTAGGTCCAGTGAAACTGGATGGTAGGGGGCCCCAGGCTTTAGATGCAGGTAGAATCTCTGTGAGCTCTATACCCAGCAGGAAGGAGCTGTGGGCATGTTCAGGTCCCAAGGGCCTGCTTGCTGGAGTGAGCAAGGTCCTAGCCGGGGCCAAGCAGGAGACCAAGTCTTCATCCTGTGACCCCTCTCTGGAGTGTGTGCCAGTCTCTGGGGAACGAGGGACACAAGGCCACCCTGAAGGCTCATTCTCCCCTGTAGGGTCTGCAGCCGCCATGGGATCCAACACATTCAGGAAGAACAAAGTCCCA
>NW_011379328.1:0-881 GCF_000754665.1 Bison bison bison
CGAGGTCGCGGAGGCGGAGCTTCGTCCGGGCCGCCAGCGCTGACCGCTCTCCCTCCCGCCCCAGTTCCTGTCTCACTGCCTGCTGGTCACGTTGGCCTCGCATTCCCCGCCGACTTCACGGCCGACGTGCACGCCGCCTGGGACAAGTTCCTGTCGATCGTATCCGGCGTCCTGACGGAGAAGTACCGCTGAGGCCGCCGCAGGACCCCCAGGACGGAATGGGCCCCCAGATGCTCTAAGGAGTCTCACACCCCACCCCACGCCTTCCCCGAGACGGGCCAATAAACGAATTAACGTCCACTTTGTCTCTGTGGTCACTGGGCCACTGTGGGTGGGGGTGGCAGAGGTGGAGGGAGGATGCAGGGCCTGCCTGGGTTACATGGGAGGCCTGCAGGCATCCTTGCACTGACCCCCTCTGTCTGAGGGCAGAGATCAGATCGGCTCCCTGTAACCTGGGGGGAGCACTTTCTCTTCTGCAGAAAGGGCGCCCCTAGGCCTTTACTTGGGGATGGGGTGGGAGGCAATGCTGGAACCCAGCTGGCCCCTCTGGCTGTCTCTGGGGCTTCTGATGGTATACTCTCTTCTTCTGGAATTTATACTGTTTCCTGGTTTATGCCTGATTTCAGTAAGAGGAGTACTGAATATATTCATTCATTCATCCACCCATTCATTGCTCCATTAAGCAATCATTTATGAGCCCGTAAGAGGCCCAAGCGGAGAAGGCAATGGCACCCCACTCCAGAACTCTTGCCCGGAAAATCCCATGGATGGAGGAGCCTGGTAGGCTCCAGTCCATGGGGTCGCTAAGAGTTGGACACAACTGAGCAACTTCACTTTCACTTTTCACTTTCATGCATTGGAGAGGGAAATGGCAACCCACT
>NW_011379329.1:0-878 GCF_000754665.1 Bison bison bison
CCCCCATGTACACTGAAGCATTGTTTACAGTAGCCAAGACACAGAGACAACCTAAGTGTCTGTAAACAGATGAATGGATAAAGACAATGTGGTATAAATGTATATACATGATGGACTATCATTCGGCCATAAAAAAGGAAACTCTACCTTTGTAACAACATGGATGGACCTTGAGGACATTATGCTAAGTGAAATAAGTGAGATTATGTAGTATTGGACATAACTGAGTGTCCAATACTATATAACACTTTTCTTTCTCTGACTTTGTGTAGAATCGTAAAAAAGAAAAGTTGAACTCATAGAAACAGAGATTGAATGGTGGGAAACTGGGAGATGTTAGTCAAAGAGAACAAACTTTTACTTATAAAATGAGTAAGTTCTGGGGATGTAATGTACAGCATGGTGACAAGAGGTAGTAATACTGTATTATATACTCGACAGTGGTCAAAAGAGTAAATCAAATGTTCTAACCACCCACACAGTACCTATGCGAGGTGATGTATGTGTTAACCAATCCTTATCATTTTACAATATATACATGTATCAAATCATGATGCTGTACACCTTCAACCTATTAATGTATCTCAATACAGCAAGGGGGTGGGTGGAGAATGACACTATCTATCCCCACTCTTGCAGGAACAGGAACCACTGGGTGAATGAGTCCCTTCACCAGGTCACAAGAGGTAGCAGTGGGATGGGCTGGGTTATGGGGAAAGAGCAGGGCAGTGGAAAAGCAGAGAGGCATGCCAGGGGGCAAAAGGATTTGGGGGCTGCCATATCTGACTGTCTCTAAAGATGTAGAAAAGACAAAAAATGATCTGCCCCACATCCTAGAATTTGAGTGTATTTGTAACCAACACAGAGCTGTGATAGTA
>NW_011379330.1:0-751 GCF_000754665.1 Bison bison bison
AACTAAACAAAAAAATCATCAAGAATATACAACGTTTGAACATTATCAACCTTAATCGAATTTCACATTTATAAAACACTACATCCAACAACTAATTATATACATTATTTTTAAGAGAATAAGGTTTATTCACCAAGACAGACCATGTGCTGGGCCATAAAACACATCTCCATGCATCTAAAAAAATCGAAATCATACAGAGTATATTCTCTGATCACATGAAGTTAAAATTATAAATTAATAATAAAGTATCTAAAGAATAACCAAGTGTCTGTTAAACAACACATTCCTAAAAAATTATTGGGTTAAAGAAAAAATTACAAGGGAAATTTTTTAAATGTTTGACCAGAATGATAAAGAAAATATAACATATGGAAATTTGTGGGATGAAGCAAACAGTGCTTAGAGGAAAATATTTGAAGTTATGTCTGTAAATATAAAATGTGTAAGCATGGGGTGGAGTGAGGAGTGGAGACATATTCCATGGATTAAGCAATATTTCACTTACAAAATCTATCTTACAGATTGTTCCAGAAGGTATATAATAGACTTTTATAAATGTGAAAATGTTATGTAGTTCAGTGCATTGATGAATACCAGAAAGTAAGGGTGCAAGGCAGGTCACAGCCTCAGAAGGCAGGCCCTTGGCTTTCAGTCTCCAGTTACGTCTCTTTCCACCCAGATTTTCCACACACAAATTCATGTTATTTTGGTGTTAATCTGCTTTTTCAATACACCTACTTTCTCTTTC
>NW_011379331.1:0-627 GCF_000754665.1 Bison bison bison
AACTTACCACATAAGTCAGCAAGCCCATGCCTTTATATTTACCCAAGAGAAATGAAAACGTAAGTCCACCTGAAGACATGTATGTGCATTGTTCATAGCAGCATTACAAATAATTAGATGCAATCCTAAAAACAAAGCAAAACAAATAATTAGACCCAATGCAGAAATGATTCAAATGTCCATGCATGCACATGTGCTGTCATTTCAGTCATGTCTGACTCTTTGGAACCCTGGGGACTGTAACCCACCAGGCTCCTCTGCCCATGGGATTCTCCGGGCAAGAATACTGGAGTCAGTTGCCATTGCCTCCAGCAGGTGATCTTCCCGACCCAGGGATCAAACCTGAGTCTCTTATGTCTCCTGCATTTTCAGGCAGTTTCTTTACCACTAGTACCACCTGGGAAGCCCTTCAAATGATCAGTGAATGGATAAACAAAACATGGTCCTGGAATACAATTGAATACTGTTCAGAATGGCAAACAAAGTCCAAGATAACTTTTTTTGTTTTGCTGCTCTTCGTGGCTTGCAGGATCAACTTTAGTTCCCTGATTATGCAGTTTCCTGTACCCTCACATTGAAAGTGCAGGAGTCCTAACTGCTGGATCACCAGGGAATCCTCAAGAGAAT
>NW_011379332.1:0-1049 GCF_000754665.1 Bison bison bison
GAAGGCAGGAGGAGAAGGGGATGACAGAGGATGAGATGCTTGGATGGCATCACTGACTCACTAGACATGAGCTTTAGCAAATTCAGGGAGATGGTGAAGCACTGGGAAGCCTGGCGTGCTGCAGTTCATGGGGTCGCAAAGAGTTGGACATGACTGAGCATCTGAACAACAAAAAATCATCAATCCCAGTGGTTATTGCTTTATGCAGGACAAGATCTGAGCTGTCCTTACTAGTTGTCCTTACTGATCTTATGATCTATACCAGTCTTTCTTCCTGACAATCTCAGTGTTTGGGATGAGCATTTTGTTTGCTTGGATTTGTTTAAAGATTTTTTTTTTCTGGAAAGAATGTTAAATTGCCAAAGAAATCTTGCTTACTATCCTATAGTTACTTGGCTTCTTTAGATTCTGCCAACTTCTTTGACAACTTGAAGACTTACCATAGCTTTTCACTTTTTCAGGGTAGTCTTTCTCATGTTACGTCTATTTATCCCTTCTGTATTGATGAAAGAGTCAATTGTCCTGAGAAAAGCATTCCGACCAGTTAGTTCAAAGTCGAGTTTTAGTATTCAATCTCACGTGGACATCTTGTTCTATTTGTAATTAAATCCTTATTTGTGTGTTTGCTTCATGCTTGTCTTCTCTGGTAAACTTCCGCACATGAGATTAAGACCCATCTTTGTTTTGTGTTGAGTATGAACAGCCAGGGCCAAGACTGACTGAACTCATTTGGGACCAATAAACAGTTGAATGAATAAATAATCCTTATCAGTGATGCAAATATTCAAGCGACTTAAGGGATGCAATAATTTCTATGATCTATTTGACTTAATGACATATTTCTATCCCTGTTACCCATGTTTAAGTCAATATGGGTTCCTAGAGGCAATGATGTAACTTGATTTTAGCATGATCAAAGAGAATTAGGACAAATTATATTAACATACTCATGGTCTCATGGGTTCCTGGAGGTAATGATGTAACTCAGTTTTAGCATGATCAAAGAGATAATGAAGTTATATCAGTATACTCTCTATCAATGGTCTCTA
>NW_011379333.1:0-994 GCF_000754665.1 Bison bison bison
AGTGACGACAAACCTATACAGTGGGTTGAAAAGCAGAGATTGCCAACAAAGGTTCATATAGTCAAGGCTATGGTCTTCCCAGTGGTCGTGTATGGTTGTAAGAGCTGGACCATAAAGAAAGCAGAATGCCAAAGAATTGATGCTTTCAAACTGTGGTGTTGGAAAGGACTCCTCAAAGTCCCTTGGACAGCAAGAAGATCAAACCAGTCAATCTTAAGGGAGATCAACCCTGAACATACACTGGAAGGACTGATGCTGAAGCTGAAGCTCCAGTATTTTCATCATCTGATGCTAACAGACTACTCATGAGAAAAGTCTCTGATGCTGGGAAAGATTGGGGGCAGAAGGAGAAGAGGGCATCAGAGGATGAGATGGTAGACAGCATTACCTATGCAATGAACATGAACTTGGGCAAACTCTGGGAGATGGTGAGGGACAGGGAGGCCTGGAGTGCTGCAGCCTATGGGGTTGCAAAGAGTCAGACATGACTGGGTGACTGAACAACAACATACATGCATGCATATATACAATCCTGTGATGACTTCATACTTATCCCCTGATAGTGGGCATACATGGTCCTCCTATATCAATGCAAGGCTACATACAGATTCTGAAAGGTACTCGGCACACTTTAAATGAAATTTGTATGTTAATTATTGGCACTTTTAAGACTAGTATTTATTGCTGTTCAATAAATATGGATTTTATATGGGGTGTATGTGTGGGTGTTTGCACCTAACATTCCTTTTTAAATTGAACTAATATGACTCAGGGTCATTGTCATATTGGAGAAGCTACTAGCGGATTCCTGAAAGCAGTCATTGTTAAGAATTTCCTCCCTTCCAGTGTTAGGATTCTCAAAGGAAAAAGTAATGACAAGGATCTGCATCTGAACCACAGTATTTAACAATTTTGATATTGCTTTTTGTGGGGATGTGTTATCATTTTTATTTTATTTACATTTAAATATCACCAAACACTGAGCTCAAGTATA
>NW_011379334.1:0-828 GCF_000754665.1 Bison bison bison
AGGTCCACGCAGTGGATACCACACAGCTACACAGCACTGCGTTGCACAGAGGCAGGCGAGTGTGGTGGCGAAGAACACAGAGTCTGACACTCGGCCGCTGTGTAACTCCAGGAGCGTTACTTTACCTCCCCCTCCAGCTTCCCCATCTGTAAAACGGGATTAATTTTAATCTATGTAGAACCGTTGGCAGGATTAAAAAAGTTAATATTTGTAAAGAAAGATGAGGAATTGCACATAAGAGTGACTACTCTTATTAATAAAACAATGAAGTGCGTTTATAGATGAAGACAGGGCTCTCCAAGGTGTATTAATAAACCAATGAAGTGCGTTTATAGATGAAGACAGGGCTCTCCAAGGTGTATTACCAGCTTTAAAGGTGAAAAACAGTATGTAGGAAAAACATATAAGAACAGTATGATCGCACTTTCAAAAGGACAAATGTACATAATAGGTACGCAGAACATTTCTGAAAGGATACTCAAGAAATTGTGAGAGTGGTTATCTTGGGGTAAAAGGTAGAAGGGATTTTGAATTTAATGTCTTTTGGTATTCTCTGATTTTTTATGTGTGCTTAATACTGTTATAATTAAAAATAAGCAAATTAAAATGTGGATAATTGTTGAAACTAGGAGTTTGTTATATTAGCTCTATATTTGGGTACCTTAAAAAAAACTTTTTAAATAAATTAAAGCAGGTAAACCATCTTTGTTAGATACTCTCCAAAATTCAGAGTTGAATAACCGGAGGCACGTGTGCTGTGCTCAGTCGTTAAGTCGTGTCCGACTCTTGGTGACCCCCTGGACTGCAGCCCACCAGGCTCCTCTGTCC
>NW_011379335.1:0-811 GCF_000754665.1 Bison bison bison
GCACAGGCTGAATAGTTGTGTCTCATGAGCCTAGTTGCTTCACAGCATGTGGGATCTTCCCGGATCAGGAATCAAACCTGTGTCTCCTGCCTTGGCAGGCAGATTCTTTACTACTGAGACAACAGGGAAGCCCCTCATCTGATCTTATATAAAAACTTAATACAAAATAGGAAGACCATGTAGTTATAATGTAAAGTCAAAACAAAACAAATATAATATATAAATTAAGAACCCAATTAAAACTTATGAAATGTGGCTTCTAAGTTGTTAGGGTAAAATGGCATGCCTGCCATCCTTAAACTCTTGGCAGAACATATTTTGTTAATTCTCTCATCCAATATGTTTGCTAAGCCAGACAGAATCCATTTTTCCTCTATCATTTTATAATGGCTGAATGAAAGCATGTACTACTTCTTAGCATATTGCATCCACCATTACAAAATTAAAAAAAAAATTTAGAAGGTAGATGTTCTGGGAAACTTGGAAAAATCTTATACATCCAGGCCAAGTAAGCATTACTAACAAAAGCAGTTTTGTGGCTCTTGTTAATGCCAGTGCTTACTTTACGTGAAAACTAGGGGGCTTTAATGAATTGCTTCTAGTTTTTCTGAGTCTAAGCCCCAACCATAACACCCCCAAAATTATATATGTAGCAGTTCCAATAAAGGAAGAGAACTAAAGTGTGAAATTATGTATTTTATAAATATATCCCATTTGTTGGAAATTTTACATTGTATGTATTTTATACTATAAAAATTTATATTACATATCATATAATACATTTTATAAGTGGGTTTTATTATAAAATGGG
>NW_011379336.1:0-998 GCF_000754665.1 Bison bison bison
GGTTTGCTAATGGCGGATGCAGGCGTCTGCGCTGCTTCTCTGCTGGGGAGTTACTTAGGGCTCGCAATCTGCGAGTTTTAAATTGTTTTTTATTTTTTCTCCCTGTTATGTTGCCCTCTGTGCTTCCAAAGCTCGGCACAGATTCGGCAGTGAGAAGGTTTCCTTGATGTTTGGAAACTTCTCTCTTTTTAAGATTCCCTTCCCGGGACGGAACTCCGTCCCTCCCTCTTTTGTCTCTTTTTTTTTGTTTGTTTTTTAATATTTTTTTCCTACCTCCTTTCGAAGAGTTGGGTTGCTTTTCTGGGTGCCTGATGTCCTCTGCCGGCATTCAGAAGTTGTTTTGTGGAATTTACTCGACGTTTAAATGCTCTTTTGCTGAATTTGTGGGGGAGAAAGTGTTCTCCCCGTCCTACTCCTCCGCCATCTTGGCTCCTCCCCCATGATTTCTTTTCTTATCTGTGCTATGTATTTTATGTAATCTTTATAATAATAATGTCATATGGATTTTATTCCTGATTTATAAATGGCAAAATCAATACTCAGATATTAAGTTTCTTGTCCAATTAAGAGTCATGGGATCTGAATTTGACTTGAGTTTCTGTAGCTATTGAAGTATCCAGTGTGGTTTTGAATACTGCAAAGCTGCCTCCTTTTAAATGGCTGGCAGAAACTTTCACTGATAGCACAGCATTCTGGGGTTAGGGACAGCTGGCTCAGTGCAGTCAGCCCACCACCCTTTCCTAACTTCCGCAGGGCCCTGGGTGGTACTAGTTTAGCAGCCATGTAGCAAGAGTAGGTTGTCAAAAGGAATTTTTCTGTCAGTCTTTTTGTTGAATTAAATTTCTGGTCTAAAGTAAGATTTGTGCACAATTACTGAGATTGACTTTACTAGGAAATTAGTTTGAATTTTTTCTGTTGGTAACAACATGTCTTAAATGTTGAAAGCATATCTTCCTCCTGCTGCTTGCTTTTTGCACAAAGTTTAAAAACAAAAAAAA
>NW_011379337.1:0-1253 GCF_000754665.1 Bison bison bison
TTGAGCCTCTGTTATGAGTTCATAAATGCTTTAAATTAGGAGGAATTACTGTGGGATTTAAAGCTATTGGGATATATTTGCATCTTGAGTTGGTCTTTTTACTACTAAGTAGAACAATTTACTGACTTATCCCTTTGTAGGAAACAAAGGCATATACTGTAATCTGTCAGTAGAAAATATTTTGAATTCACTATAATGTGGGCCCGTAGAGTTTCAGACATATGTTCAGAACTGGAATCTGTACAAGATTTTAATTTTAATCAAAACCAAAGCAGCCTGTGACTCAGGTCACTGTCTGTCCTCCAGCAACAATGCAGATACTCTCAGAGGTTTTGTTTCATCCTATTTTCATCATATAAGGGTACAGTTGCTATGATGAAGACGTAAAAGATATGGACAAAAAGGGACCCAAAATTAATTCATTCAGAGAATACCTATAATAATACATTCTTACAATCCCCTGCCTTTTTAATATTTATACATATTCCGAAAACAGGCTAGAAAAGTAGGTTTTTTGTTATCATTATCTTGCTGAAAGTCTTGCCAGGATTCAAAGCCAAGATGCATGCTGACAGAAACTCTGACTTGCAATCATTAATACTGTAAAATGATGTATCATGATAGGATGGTACATCATATTTGAAAAATTCTTATAATTTAATGATAATGCCTTGAGACTGCATTTATTCCTAAGAAATCAAGATATTAAAAAATGATTATCAAGGGGTATGAGGTTATCTTCATATTTTACTTTCATTTTTGCAATTTTGTTGACTGCTTCTCTGTGAGATCTTAATCAACAGGCCCTGATATGACATGTTCCATTGAATTAAGCAGTTAATTAATTATTAATTAACTAAGAAATTAAGATTGTCTAATTTTAGGAACATGTTTATTCAAATGCCTGTTCAGAAAGCAGAAATTGTTTTCAAGCATCTAAACTCAGCTAAAAAACATGCTAATTAGTAGAATAATTGGCTTTGCTGTGACTTCTCCAATAGAAGTATTTTAGTTAGGTTTTAGTCAAATCCAGGAGTTAGGGTGAATAATAGTATACTATATACTTAGCTAAAAACCTTTTGCAAAGAAAAAAAAAAAAACCTTAACAATCAGTGGCTGATCGCTGATCTCTATCTGTGGACTTCTCCATAACATGTTAGTGGCATAACAAAGAGAATCACAGACCTCAAGGAGTCCTAGCTCTGCATTGTCTCATGACTGGAGTAAAATTTACCTAAACTTACTGAAAAATG
>NW_011379338.1:0-623 GCF_000754665.1 Bison bison bison
AGACAAATGTTATCAAAAGAAATTAAATTTTTGACATGTTCACCAGTTTCACACTGCATTGTATCTTTCCTGTCCTAAAGGCTTCTTTCTCTTTTATATCTTGCAAACAAATTGTTACAGATCATTATTTTTACTGATTTTCAATAGAACACAGAATGAGACAGGTCAATGCCAGCATGGCAAGACATATGTTAAAGAAGGGGTAAAAGCCAAGAGAATATTTGTTAAAGGATTATTTCTGTTGAGTTTTTGAAGCAGTGAATATCAAATAATCCATTCAACCTCTGATCAAAAGCCAAGTGAGAACTATCTTTAGATATGTTGACACAAAGGAGTTGGGATTTGTGAATTTCCAACTTTGAGGCAGATAAGGAAAGATGAAGAATGGTACTGAGGGAGGGCAAATCTGTGGGCCTCCACCCCTGAAGACTTAAAGCTCTTCCATCTCTCTGTCATCACCGTGACAGACACGGTGGGGTGTCTCTGCCCTTCAGCTCACCCTGGACACCCTGTTCAGGGTGAAGCCTGCCCTTGTGAAAATTCTCCCCTGCCACCTTAATATTGCCTTCGATCTTTCCATTTGGGGGGAAAAATGTGTGAAGAATGGGGTATGGGGAAGTAAA
>NW_011379339.1:0-903 GCF_000754665.1 Bison bison bison
CACCCAGAAGGCGAAGAGGGGAGGCTCAGGCTCTGCCCTCCTCTGCTGCTCCGAAGCTCCCCATGGGCTGCAGGGAAGGCCTGGAGAAAGCTGGCAGAAGGCATGATCAGCCCATGTGAGATGTCCTGTGGCATCTCACACGTTGCATTATGAGGCAACCTCTGTGAGCTTTTTGCTGCCCTCTTAGATTGGGAAAGGGGAGTCTGGGGGGAGAGAAACTGCCTCCTAATTTCTTTCATCATGCTTTCAAAACTTAGATAAGTAACAGTGACATATGTCACAAAGTATATTTCTGGGGACCTTACCTCAGTTTCAACTCTAACAATGTCCTGGTCAGGAAAGTATTATCCCTATCCTACAGATGAGAAAGATGAGGCTCAAGAACAGCCCTTGTCCAAGGTCTTGGACCCAAGTTTGGGGTTCAGCATGGTTGTCTCACTGGTACATGGACAGTGTGTGTGAAAAGTGCCTAGGATATGCTGTGTGAATGAATGAATGGCTGCAGGACTGAATGAACAAAATCTTGGGCTCCAATTCAGAAGTGTTTAGTTAACAGCTCAACAGTTTCTCTTCCTTTCTACTCTAAATGAAGAAATATCAAAATTTTTGTACCTACAACAAGATCACCATATTATTCTTTTTTTTTTTTTTTTACAGCTTATAACACAACTTTTATTAGAAAAGTTATACATAACATAGCATCAACTATTTTCAAGAACAATATTAAACCCGATAAGCAACAAAAACCAGACTAACAAAATGTGTAACGAGAAACTAATGACCTTTCTATAATCAAACATTCAATTATCTACAATGTCTTTATACAAAGGGAGAAAAATCCATGGTTTACAGGCACATGATACTGAAATAAAGCAGCAATAGCAATTTATACAATTACCATCT
>NW_011379340.1:0-863 GCF_000754665.1 Bison bison bison
CTGGTCACTCCCTCTCTGGTCACTTCCTCGGGTACAGCTGTGTCCAGCCAGGCCAGGGTTGGTGGCCTTGGAAAGGCTTCGATTCTGTTGTTTCCAGGAGTTCAGGCATCGGCCAGGTGTCTGCCTGAATGCATGGTCCCTCTAAACCAGGAGCAGAGTCCTCCTCCCACACTGAGTCTGATCCCTTTTGCCCTGAGGCAGGGGGATGCCCCATCAGGTCTGCGGAGCCCGCACGCTGCCAGTGGGCGGCCCTGCTGGTCACAGCTGGGGGAGATAATGAACTTGACTTCTGTATCACCCTTCTCTCCCAAGGATTCCCAAGTTGTGATCTTCCTCAAGCTTTACATTTTAGGGGAAATTCTAAACATTTTCCTGAATTCATTCCCTCTGCATAGTTAGAAAAAAGTCGAGCTTAAAAATTGGATCTTAATCTCTGCTTCCTGACTCAGAAACGGATAATTTCATTAAAGCTTCCATAAAAAGTCACCTTTGGGAAGGACATGAACTGGAAAGTTCCAGCCTCCAAGAGTAATAACGGCCTGCAAATTTGCTTGTAGTGTCATGTTTGTGTCAACTTTCATGAATTTTTAAAAGGCAGTGAGCTTATTTAATTACTTAACTTGGTTCTGCGTAGACTGAGGGCTGGTGCTTCTTAGTTATAAACCCTTTGCTTGTACCAAAGAGAGGGATTTTCCACTCTTGCAAGTTTCACTGTTTGCAAGAGGGGAAACTGGGAGCTGATCACAGAAAAGGGAGGAAGGGTGGGTGGAGAACATGAAGGACCCTAAGGGAGCGGGAGCCACACCCTAGCCTGGCAGGTGGCAAGACCAAGGACCCCCGTCACCCTAGCCTGGCAGGTGGCA
>NW_011379341.1:0-700 GCF_000754665.1 Bison bison bison
ATTCTCCAGGCAAGAGCACTGGAGTGGGTTGCCATTTCCTTCCCCAAGGCATGAAAGTGAAAAGTGAAAGTGAAGTTGCTCAGTCATGTCCGACTCTTTGAAACACCACTGACTGTAGCACACCAGGCTCCTCCGTCCACGGGATTCTCCAGGCAAGAGTACTGCAGTGGGTTGCCAGTGCCTTCTCCCCTCATAGTGTCGGGCACTACTAAAGCAACTTAACATACATACGTGCATAGATATAATAACTAATAGGTAAGTAGGTGAACCTATTCTCACTCACTTCAACCAGATCAGTGCTCTTTTACTTGTTTTATGTGTTGATACACAACTGAAGTGATCCAGTGCTTTTGAATAGTTTTAACATCATTCCTCCAGATGCTACAAGTCAAATCATGTCTTTAGATAATTTTTGGACTCAATACTGGCTTCCTATTAAAGGTACATGAATCGGGTTCATAAATTGCCTATCTATGAATGATTGCATATATAGATATATTTGATCCTAAAAGTTAAAATAATTTTTCACTGCCACAAATCCTACATATAGGTAATTAAGGGAAAAATTCTTAGCAGGAAAGGTATAAAGTTGATAGGGGAGCTAATAGTTATGTCTTGACTTTAATCAAAATGGTAAATTCACAAGGCCAGGCTCCAGAGAACATGACACAGCAGCTTAATGGAGCTACAGAGAACGGCG
>NW_011379342.1:0-771 GCF_000754665.1 Bison bison bison
ATATATATATATATATATGTGTGTGTGTGTGTGTGTGTGTGTGTGTATACTCTACTGTTGTAGAGCAGAAATTAACACAACATTGTAAAGCAATAACTCCCCAAGTGAAAAATAAATATATGGTACCCTTGAAATCAGAGGCTGGGCCTTTCTGTCAAAAATGGAATTATACACACTTCTGTGACATATATACACATTCATATTTTAGAAGCACATTTCATTTTTTAAAAAAGCCAAAATTAATTCACAACAAAGCCTTCAAAGTTATGTAAGTTAGCTGAGAAATGCTTTCTTTCATTAACTGTGGAGTATTGATTTTTATCTGGTTTTTATTATTCCTTGTAAATAATGTACTAAAATAGTTTTCAAAGAGGATTGCAAATTCAAGGAACTAAATGTAAGCCAAAATTCTAACACTTATATAGTAATATGCTTCTTTCTATATAACAGTCCACATCACCCTTGATACTAGTAAGTCATATAGCTGTCTTAAAAACAACTTCTTAGACTTTTAAACATAAAAACAACTTTTATGAATATATATTTAGAAAAGATAAGTTTTAAATTTCTGTAATATGAAAGAGGTTCTGCTGAAATATCTTTTCTCTGATATCTTTCAAATGGTTGAAAGAGTATCAAATTTGGATTTTGAAGAATGCAGATGTGAACATTAGCTTTGTTTCTGATATTAGACAGATAATTGAATAAAGACTTTCTGCTCCTGTGGATTTTGTGTGAAGCCCAATAGGATGAAATAAGTTACACGGTTCC
>NW_011379343.1:0-7031 GCF_000754665.1 Bison bison bison
ACACAGATGTATAGAATAGTCTTTTGGACTCTGTGGGAGAGGGAGAGGGTGGAATGACTTGAGAGAATGGCATTGCAACATGTATAATATCAAATATGAAGTGAATCACTAGTCCAGGTTCAATGCATGATACAGCATGCTTGGGGATGGTGCACTGGGATGAGCCAGAGGGATGGTATGGAGAGGGAGGTGGGGGGCTGTTCAGGATGGGGAACACGTGTACACCCGTGGTGGATTCATGATGATGTATGGCAAAACCAATACAATATTGTCAAGTAATTAGCCTCCAATTAAAATCAATAAATTTATATTTTAAAAAATAAATAAATAAAATAAAGACAGGAAAAAAAACCTTTCATGATAGTGGCATAGAAATAAACACACAGACCAACAGAACCAAATAGAGAATCCAGAATAAACTTTCACATATGCAGTTAATTAACATTTTCATGAGGAGGCTAGGAACAAGCAGTGGGGAAAGGATAGTCCCCTCAACAAATGGTGTTGGGACAACTGAATAAATACATTTCAAGATAAAGCCAGATCCCTATCATATGCCACTCAGAAACATTAACTCAAAATGGGTCAAAGACTTAGATATAAGACCTGAAACCACAGAACTCCTAGAAGAAAACATAAGGAAGAAGCTCCTCGTCACTTGCCTTGGCAACGATTTTATAGACATGAAACAAAAAGCACCAAAAAAGCGGGGGGCAGAATCAATCAGTGAGACTACATTAAACTTAACAGCTATTGCACAGCAAAAAATCACAAAGGCAACCTACAGGAAAAATAAATTGCAAACCATGTATCAGATAAAGGGTTTATGTCCAAAATTTATAAAGAACTCGTACAACTTAATAACCATTTTTTTAAATGGGCACAAGAACTAAATACACATTTCTCCAAAGAAAACATCTGTGGCCAAAGGTATAAAAGAAGGGGCTCAGCGTCACTAATCATCAGAGAAATTCAAATAAAAAACACAATGGGATATCACACAAAGCCTCTAAAAATGGTGATCATCAAGACCTACAAGAGATAAGTGGATGGAGAGGCTGTGGAGAAAAGGGAACCTCCTACACTGCTGGTGGGAATGTAAATTGGTGCAGCCACTATGGAGAACAGTATGGAGGCTCCTCAAAAAATTTAAAAATAGAGCTACCATATGATCCAGCAATTCCACTTCTGAATATTAGAAGAAAATGAATTGTTGCTGTTCAGTTGCTAAGTCATGTCCGACTCTTTGCAACCCCAAGGACTGCAGCATGCCAGGCTTCCCTGTCCTTTGCAATCTCCTGAAGTTTGCTTAAACTCATGTCCATTGAGTTGGTGATGGCATCCAACCATCTAATGCTCTGTTGCCCCCTTCTCCTCCTGCACTCAATCTTTCTCAGCATCAGGGTCTTTTCCAATGAGTCAGTTCTTCGCATCAGATGGCCAAATACTGGAGTTTCAGCTTCAGCATCATTCCTTCCAATGAATATAGGGTTGATTTCCTTAGGATTTGATCTCCTTGCTGTCCAAAGGACTCTAAAGAGTCTTCTCCAACACCACTATTTGAAAGTATCAATTCTTCGGCTCAGCCTTCTTTATGGTCCAACACTCACATTCATACATGACTACTGGAAAAACCATAGCTTTGACCATATGGACCTTTGTTGTCAAAGTTATATCTCTGCTTTTTAATATGCTGTCTAGGTTTATCATAACTCTTCTTCCCAGGAGCAGGCATTTTAAAATTTTGTGGTTGCAGTCCCCATCCACAATGATTTTGGAGCCCAAGAAAAGAAAATATGCCACTGTTTCCACTTTTTTCCCATCTATTTGCCATGAAGTGATGGGACCAAATACCATGATTTTAGTTTCTTTATGTTTTTTAGTTTCAAACCAGCATTCTTACTTTCCTCTTTCACCCTCATCAAGAGGCTCTTTAGTTCCTCTTCACTTTTGGCCATTAGAGTGGAATCATTTGCATGTCTAAGATTGCTGATATTTCTCTCAGCAATCTTGATTCCAGGTTGTGATTCATCCAGCCTGGTAGGTTAAGTAAGCAGGGTGACAATACACAGCCTTGTCCTACTCCTTTCCTAATTTGGTATTGCATGTCCAGTTTTAACTGTTGCTTCTTGACTCCTACACAGGTTTCTCAGGAGACAGGTAAGTGGTCTGGGTACTCCCATCTCTTTCATAATCTTCCACAGTTTGTTGTGATCCACAGAGTGAGTCAAAGGCTTTCACATAGTCAATGAAATAAAAGCAGATGTTTATCTGTAATGCTCTTGCTTTCTCCTTGATCCAACGAATATTGGTAATTTGATCTGTAGTTCCTCTGCCTCTTTGAAACCCAAATTATATGCCTGGAAGTTCTTGTTTCACAAACTGTTGAAGTTTAGCTTGAAGGATTTTCAGTAAAACCTTGCTAACATGAAATGAGTATAACTGTATGGTAGTTTGAATATTCTTTGGCATTGCCCTTCCTTGGGATTGAAATGAAAACTGACCTTTTCTAGTCCTGTGGCCACTGTTGAGTCTCCCAAATTTGCTGACATATTGAGGGAAGCACTTTAACAGCAAGATTCAAAAGGATATCTGTACTCTCATGTTCATAACAGCATTTTTACAATGGCCAAGATATGGAAACATCCTAACTGTCCATTAACAGATGAATGGATAAAGAAAATGTGGTCTATATATACAGTGAAACATTCAGCCATTAAAAAAATAATAATAAAATTTTGCCATTTGAGACAAATGGCATTATGTTATCTGAAATAAGTCAGACAGAGAAAGACAAATATCATATCATCTCATTTATATGTTGAATTTTTTTTTTTCAAGAAGCTCACAGAGACTGTATCGATAGTTACCAGAGGTGGGGGGTGAAAGGTAGGTGAAATGGGTGAAGATGGTGAAAAGGTACAAACTTACAGTTACAAAATATAAGTAACTGTACTTAACAGATCTTAAAAGGTCTCATCACAAGAAAAAAAAGGAAATTTTTAACTATGTATGTTAATGAATGTTAGCTAGATTTGTGGTGATCATTTAATAATTTATATAAATATCACATTATGTTATACACCTAAAACTAATATGTTATTGTTGTGTCTGACCCTTTGTGATCCCATGGACTGCAACATGCTAGGCCTTCCTGTCTGTCACCATTTCCCAGAGTTCTCCCAAGTTCATGTCCATTGAATCAGTGATGCCATTCAACCATCTTTTTTTTTTAAAGTATAAAAGGCAAAAAACTAATATAACGTATATCAATAACAACTCAATTTAAAAAAAATACAAAACTTCAGTGAGAAAATAAAAATGATGTAGGTGTATATAAACAAACTGATCATGATTGTGGATTTGGAATCTCAGTTACTCACTCCTTTCCAAACTGACAGTTAAATCTGATAAAATTCTAATTGATGTCCCAAGTGTGCCAGTGCCTTTTAGTGGGATATGATAAACTGATTTTAAAATGTATATTCAAAAGAGTCTAAAATGACCAAGGTAATCTTTAAAAAAAGTCAAAGGGACCTCCCTGGTGGTACAGTGGATAAAGAATTCATCTGCCAATGAAGGAGACATGGTTCAATTCCTGGTCCAGGAAGATGCCACATGCTGTAGGCAACTAAAGCCACAACTACCGATGCCTGTATGTTCTAGAGTCTGTGAGCCACAAGTAATGAGCCTCTGTGCTGCAACTACTGAAGCCCATATGCCTAGAGCCTGTGCTCCACAGCAAGAGAAGCCAACACAGTGAGAAGGCCACACACCACCACAGAGAATTGCCCCTGCTCACTGCAACTAGAGAAAGCCCTTGTGCATCAACAAAGACCGAGCATAACCAAACATTAATTAATTTTTTTAAATATCAAAGCAGAAAGACTATTTCAGACATCAAGACATTTTACAATGCAATAATAATTAAGCATGCTAGCATTTTTACAAGGATACACAAACACACAGTAGAATAGAGATTCACACAGCAGACTCTCACCTGTACAGATAGATAATACAATATGAACTGTGCCTCACAAACATACTTTTGAGGATAATTATAGATTTAATCTAAACAACAACGCTTCTGAAGATAATAGAGGAAGATATCTGGTTGCTTGCAGAGGCAAAGACTTTGAAACAGAGCACCCAACACACAAACTATGGAGCAAGCAACAGACAATTTAGACTACATTAAATGTAATCATCAAAAGACACCATGATATCAATGAACCTATTTGCAGGGAAGGAATGGAGACACAGATGTAGAGAATGGAATTAAGGACACAGTCGGGGAGGGAGAGAGTGGGACACATGGAGAAAGTAGTGTCAACATACATATTCTATCAGGTGTAAGATGGATAGCTGGTGAGAAGTTGCTGTTTAGCACAGGGAGTCCAGTCTTGTGCTCTGTGGTTACCTGGGGGAATGGGATGGGGGACGCTTGGGAGGAACATGATGTATGTATAATTATGGATGATTTGCATTATTATATGGGAGAAACCAACACAACATTGTAAATACTTAAAAACAACAAATGAAAATAAAAACAGACAATAATTTAAAAAAAAAAAACACCATGAAGAAAGTGACCTTAACTGACCAAGGATCTGAATCCATAACAAAGAGCTGCTACAGCCACTAAGAAAAATACAATCAACCAATAGAAAAATGAGAGAGAAGCCTCAAAAAGAACCTAAACATAATACAAAGTTACTGACCACATTAATAATCAGAGAAACGTAAACTGAACCACAGTGATATAATATTACACAACCATCAGAACGGTCAGTCATACAAAAAATAGACAGTAATAGTACCAAAGTTGCCAAGAATGTAAAATAATGGGAATTCTCATCTACTATTGACTGAGCTGTCAATTGGTAGAATTATTTATGAAAAGTATTTTGCCATATCTTATAAAGCCGGACATATGCATACCTACTCCCAGGCATATATCCAACAGAAATGTACAAGAATGTCATAAGAGCATTTTAAAATCACTCAAATGAAAAACAGCTATGTTCATAAACAGCAGAGTAGCTATATAAAATATGAAAACCGCACATTTGGGGGAAACCCCCCAAAAATGAAAATAAATGACAGTTTTCCTGGTGGTTCAGATGATAAAGCATCTGCCTGTAATGCAGGACACCCGGGTTTGATCCCTTGGTCAGGAAAATCCCCTGGAGAAGGAAATGACAACTCATTCCAGTACTCTTGTCTGGAAAATCCCATGGATGCAGGAGCCTGGTAGGCTACAGTCCATGGGGTCACAAAGAGTTGGACATGACTGAGTGACTTCACTTCACTTAACATGAGCAAAGTAGCAGATACAGAATAGTGTATACTGTAGGACATTTTCATCAAAGTTCCAGAAAGAGATAAAACTACACCAAAATGTTTCAGGACTGATACTAGGATGCTATGTGATAAGTCACTTCAGTCCTGTCCAACTCTTTGTGACGCCATGGACTGCAGCCCACCAGGCTCCTCTGACCATGGGATTCTCCAGGTAACAATACTGGAGTGGGTCGCCATTTCTTTCTCCAGGGGAAATCTTCCTGACAGGGATCAAACTCAGGTCTCTAATATCTCCTGCTTTGGCAGGCGTATTCTTTACTACCAGCACCACCTGGGAAGCCTGAAACTAGGGTAGTAAGATCATTTAGGGAAAGTTGATTGTGGTTCCCATACAAGCCAGCATTAGCTACTTATGACAGCAAGGAATGGGGACTTCTCTGTGATGCTGTCAAAGTTGATTTATTTATTTTGCATTGCAGTAACTTTAGGAAAAGGTAGATGCTTCTGTATCAAAGCAGAATGATACTTGGTTGGGTTACATCTACCCCCTCAAAACTAACACTGATGTATTCAAACTATTGAAATATATCATCTTTTTTGAGAAAGTGAAAACTTTATCCATAAAACATTGTTTACAAGTATATAAGATACACTGTGGTACTTAGGTTTATTTTCCAGGGCATATTTACCCATAACTTGATGTCAAAACTGGGAACAGGCATACTTGGGCTTCCAAGGTAGCACTAGTATCAATTGATACGACTACTTATGAAAAGTATTTCACCATATCTTATAAAGCTGGACATACGC
This sequence comes from Bison bison bison, assembly GCF_000754665.1. Classification (NCBI taxonomy): domain Eukaryota; kingdom Metazoa; phylum Chordata; class Mammalia; order Artiodactyla; family Bovidae; genus Bison; species Bison bison. Next base: position 6,115 of record NW_011379343.1, read on the forward strand.
ATACCAACATGCACCATATGAACCCACTTCCCAATGCAGGAGATACAAGAGATGTGAGTTCTGACCTCTGAGTCAGGAAGATTCCCCTGGAGGAAGGTATGGTAATTCATTCCTGTATTCTTTCCTGGAGAATCCAATGGACAGAGGGGCCTAGTGGGCTACAGTCCATGGGATGGCAAACAGTCAAAAACAACTGAGGCGACTTAGCACAAATGCATCCTGGGCAGACCCAGGTTACACACTGAACAAAATAACCCCTAACACTATCTATTGCCTTGGTTTCACTAACTTAATAGAAAATCCTGACCTTGGTAACCTCATAATTATAAAAGATGCCTCAGTTCAGTTCACTTCAGTCGCTCAGTCATGTCTGATTCTTTGCAACCCCATGAATCGCAGCACGCCAGGCCTCCCTATCCATCACCAACTCCCGGAGTTCACTCAAACTCATGTCCATCTAGTCGGTGATGACATCCAGCCATCTCATCCCCTGTCATCCCCTTCTCCTCCTGCATCCAGTGCTTCCCAGCATCAGAGTCTTTTCCAACGAGTCAAGTCTTCTCATGAGGTGGCCAAAATACTGGAGTTTCAGCTTTAGCATCAATCCTTCCAAAGGAATCCCAGGGCTGATCTCCTTTAGAATAGACTGGTTGGATCTCCTTGCAGTCCAGGGGACTCTCGAGAGTCTTCTCCAACACCACAGTTCAAAAGCATCAATTCTCCAGCGCTCAGCTTTCTTCACAGTCCAACTCTCATATCCATACATGACCACTGGAAAAACCATAGCCTTGACTAGACGGACCTTTGTGGGCAAAGTAATGTCTCTGCTTTTGAATATGCTATCTAGGTTGGTCATAACTTTCCTTCCAAGGAGTAAGCGTCTTTTAATTTCATGGCTGCAATCATCATCTGTAGTG
>NW_011379344.1:0-871 GCF_000754665.1 Bison bison bison
AAAATTAGGTAAAAATGTGAATGTTTATTTAAAATGAGAAAAGAAATCACAACACATTACAAATGTTTAGAAACTGGCAATACCACAAGCATAAGAAAATCCAACATTTTTGTTAACTACCTGAAATACTTTTTTCCTTTTTACTTTTGGGTGCATATTCTAAAATTACCTCTACATATGACAACTTTTGCTGTTGATGTAAATGGGGAAGGGAAAAGAGCACTGGATTGGGAGTTAGGACATGTAGCCACTTCTATGCCAACTGAATTTGCCACAGAAACTTAGGTAATTGGTGGAGCCTTAGTGAACCCCTGACAACTCGTTTGTAAAGCAAGAATGTTCATCTTCATGATCTCTTAAATGTCTTCCCACTGTGACCCTTAATCCTAGAACTGGGTGAAAAGAATGAACTATGAGTTAACCAGGAATACATTTTATCTAAAAACATGGTTATGGTGTTGCCTCTTTTAGTTCAGTATCAATATTATTATCAATATATTATCAATATATATATCAATATATATTGATATAAATATCAATAGTTTGATATTATAAGAAATATCAAAGTAGTTGCTCTACCTTTATTCAACCAATCATAGCTAGTTTATACTTGTAGCTTGTTTTGCTAGCAGGGAAAGATATTAGGTAGAGGAACAGAAAAGCAACATCGGCCAAACCATGTAATGTTGTTACCCAAGCAATTCTCAGCATGAGTGATCGAATGTGCTGCCCCCTCTGGCTCTTCCCAGAAGAGTGACAGACTCTATGCTGGTGGACAGAGGCTATAAATCACCTCCATATCCTTATCCTGCTGAAAAGAAGTGCTGCAAAAGAGCCAGTAGTAACAACAGTAATAATAATGATACCGTTG
>NW_011379345.1:0-843 GCF_000754665.1 Bison bison bison
TGTCCCTGGGATTCTCCAGGCAAGAACACTGGAGTGGGTTGCCATTTCCTTCTCCAATGCATGAAAGTGAAAAGTGAAAGTGAAGTTGCTCAGTCGTGTCCGACACTCAGCGACCCCATGGACTGCAGCCTTCCAGGCTCCTCCATCCGTGGGATTTTCCAGGCAGGAGTACTGGAGTGGGGTGCCATTGCCTTCTCCAAGATAGCCTATAGACTATCTCAAGTCTGGATTTATCTGGTTTTCTTTTTTTCATGGTTATACAATGGTTATGGATTTCTGGAAAGAATGTCTTAGAGGCAAAGTGCCCTTTGTGTCATATCATATGGGGGGAACATGATATTCACATGCTGCTGGTGGTGTTAAACTTCAGCACATGGTCAAGGTGATGTCTGCCACACTCAGCCACTATAAAGAAAGGAGTCTCGAAGTCCAGCCAACACTCAAGGGAACAAGGTGGGAATTAAATTTCACTTCTTGAAGTGGGTGTGTATCTGCATATACTCCTTGGAATTTTGTAAGGAAGGATTGTCTCTTCTATCTATCTAATTTATATTAGTATGAATTCATGTATATTTATTGTATACAATGGGTTATAATCCAATACTACTTTATTTTATTGCTTAAAACATTCTCCCTTTGGCAACTGGGAACTCTTTCAGGTGGCTTTTGGTGTGCTTTTGACATAACCTCAACCTTTTGTTGTTGTATGTGTTTTTTTGTTTGCCTTTTTTTTAAGCACCATTCTAGTAGCTATGTCGGAGAAGGCGATGGCACCCCACTCCAGTACTCTTGCCTGGAAAATCCCATGGATGGAGGAGCCTGGTGGGCTGCAGTCCATGGGTC
>NW_011379346.1:0-930 GCF_000754665.1 Bison bison bison
ATAACATTGCAAAAGACTGACTACCCTCCCTAAATCTTCTTCAACAATAATTTTGTATTTAATACATTTGAGAATTATTTTCTTGGAAACTGTTTTCCCTGTGGAAATACTTTTTAATGTCATATTGGAAATTGGTGTGTATGGGAGGTGAGGAAAGGTTTCACTTTACAGCCCTTGTTACTAAAATTCATATATTTTGGAAATTCAGATTTTTCAGACTCTGATTCTCATTTGTGATTCAAAGAAGATGATAAAAGTGTTTATAAGGTCTGATCCTAGATTTCCAGGGCAACTGGTGTGTAAGAAGATTTCATAACTTATAACCACTTGCTTATAACCATCTTTTTTTTCCCAGAAAGAATTTAAGGCTACTTTAAGGCAGATAATATCTGCAAACTGTAAAGAACTAATTACATGCAAAACTCTGTACTAGCTATGGGAAGGGATAAGATGAGGCATGAAACATGGTGACTACTATGTGGAAAAATAGGATTAGGAGTTAAAAGTTAATGGATAATAAAAGATTAACTATTAGAACATAGTTTTGGAGTTTGACTGCCAGGGTCAAAATCTTGGCTCTGTAGTTTAGCTGGGTGACCTTGGGCAGGCTGTGAGAGCTTTCAGTGTCTGATCTATAAAAGGGAGATAATAATAGTAGCTGCCTCCTAGGTTTATTGTGAGTTTTAAATAGGTTAATATATGTAAAGCGCTATTCTGAGGCAGGCATTAGTAAGCACTCTATGTTAGCTACTATTATTATGGAAAGTGGTAAATGAGTGGCATAGTCAGCAATCTCTGCAGGAGTTAGCTGTAAATCCTTTTGGGAAACAGTGTTATAAATAAAGAAATTGTGTTAAAAGAACAGAACACAGAAAGATGAACTGGGGAGGCTTACTGGTGGTTCTCATGTAAGCTCAGTCTTTGAAAAGA
>NW_011379347.1:0-890 GCF_000754665.1 Bison bison bison
CCATGAAAACACAATTTTATCAGATTATGTATGAGTTAATTGTTATTTTTACAGAATTCTTTACAAAATGATTTACTGAGGGGTTATCCCAAGTAGTATTCTTCCCTCATTAATTGTAGCTTTACATTTAATTCTTAAAAATTTATCTGTACAACTTTGTCATGAGCACATTTGTCACAGAAATGATACCTATATGAACAACACTATTTCTATGTGTTGGGATGTAGCTTAATTTACTTTTTAACTATATTTTAAAAACAAAGGAACAGCTATACAGATTTCTATCTACTTGAAGAAAATGACAGCTCAAGCATTCACAGTCATAAGAGAAACAATACACACACAAATAAATTTGATTGGGATGTCATAGGCTTTGACTGTGGGCTTCCCAAGTGGCTCAGTGGTAAAGAACCTGCCTGCCAATGCAGGAGACGCAAGAGATGGGGATTCAATCCCTGGGTTGGGAAGATCCCCTAGAGAAGGAAATGGCAACCTACTCTAGTATTCTTGCCTGGAAAATCCCATGGACAGAGAAGCCTCAGGGGCTACAGTCTATGGGGTCGCAAAGAGTCCCCAGAAATGACTGAGCACACTCGCACACGCACAGGCTTTGGCTTTACTATCCTTTTTCTCTGTTGGGGGAGGGAACAGGATACAATTTTTGCCCCATTAATATGGTTCTCCCCCTTCACTTGTCTATTATACTTTGTCATTTGACAGTTAAGCAGAATGCAACATTTAGGGTTTGAGGGGCTTCTGTGAGATTAATTAGGCAGAATTTGCATTTGCCCCCAGAAGGAATGCCTGTCAAGAGGAATCCCACTACACTCAGCTGCACGGGGTGTGAGTGTTGAAGAGAACCTTGGAGAGAGGGAGTGGTCCCTTTCTCC
>NW_011379348.1:0-797 GCF_000754665.1 Bison bison bison
AACACCTCCATTCCACTCCCTGGTGAGTCCCCAGGGAGGTTACGACGGGCATCCGCATGAGAACATGACCCTCCTGTCCACAGTAGCCCTGCTCACAGTGGTCAGAAGGTGGACACAGCCCAACGCCCATTGGTTGATGCATAAGAAAGTAATCCGTGGTCTGGGAGCCTGGTGGGCTACAGGTCATGGGGTCACACAGAGCCGGACACGACTGAAGCGACTTAGCACGCACGTGCACATGGCTGTCCATACAACAGGATGTTATCAGAGCAGAAGCGCGATGAGGCGCTGACTGAGCCTTCGGACGGCACTGGTGGAGAAGCCGGTCACGAATCCACACGCTGCCCGACTGCACTGATGCGAAATGTCCAGAAGAGGAGAGGCCATGCAGACAGGCCAGGGGTGGCCGGGGCAGGGGAGGGGTGCTGGGGCCAAACAAAGGGACACGAGCTTTCTTTGGTAACAATGTTCTAGAATGTTCTCGAATATAGAATATTCACTGCCCCCTAAAGCCAAAATGCACTGAAGGTTCACAGCGCTGCAGATACACATAAAGCACTGAATGTGCAGTTAACAAGGGCACATTTGTGCATGTGATTTAGCTCTCAATAAAGCTGTTTCAGAAGGAGAGTTCTGTGGGGGAGGTGGGGGGTGGACCAGGGACGCCGGCACATGGGTCCTTAGAGCGGGAGGCCCACCCTGCAGGCCTAGACGGGGAGTCCTAGATGGGGGGAGCCGACCTTGGAGACCCCTCCCCACAGGGGGACCCTTCTGCCCAGTGGGGCCATCAGGGGAGA
>NW_011379349.1:0-738 GCF_000754665.1 Bison bison bison
GATGCTTGGGGCTGGTGCACTGGGACGACCCAGAGGGAGGGTATGGGGAGGGAGGAGGGAGGAGGGTTCAGGATGCGGAACACAGGTATACCTGTGCCGGATTCATTTCAATATTTGGCAAAACTAATACAATATTGTAAAGTTTAAAAATAAAATAAAATTAAAAAAAAAAAAGAATTGCTGCAGCAAACATAGTCTGGTTAAAATGAGAAATAATACAAGAATGTCACTGCCACTAATTTTTTCTTTAGCATGAATTGTTTAACCCATGCTGTTAGAATCTATGTTATAAATTTTGAAAATAATCTATCATTATAAATTTTCCATTGGTATGATTGATTACCAGAAAACACTCAAAAGGATCAACTGAAAACCTTTTAATAGATTTCAGTAAACTGTCAACTTAAAACTAATCTATGAAAATACATTCTTCCCTTATAAAGCAAAAATGCACAACATGGATAACACACTAAGAACTCCCAACTCCAGAACTGTTTCCTATATATCCGTATTACTAGGAATATATTTATTACAAATTATATGGGGCTTAAATAAATAAAACTCTTGAAGGATGTAAAAAGTGTTGTTTTTTTTTTTTTAATGAGGCAATATATCATGTTTCTGGAAAGCATTGTAATTCTGTACTTCTCACTATCCTATCAATTTAAGACAATCCTAACCAAATCACCAATTTATTTGGGGGGAGTGGCTATCTAGTAACTATAAAGTTCATCTGGT
>NW_011379350.1:0-1038 GCF_000754665.1 Bison bison bison
AGGAAATGGCAACCCACCCCAGTATTCTTACCTGAGAAATCCCATGGATGGAGGAGCCTGGGGGACTACAGTCCATGAGGTTGCAAAGAGTCAGACCCAACTTACCAACTAAACAACAACATATATGATTTCATCCGACAACATGAGAACACACTTATTTCTCAAGCTTATTTAAGACATTCATCCACATAGACCACATTTTGGGCCTTAAAACACACTGCAACAGATTTAAAAGAATGGGAATTATACAATGTCTGCTCTCAAACCACAAGAGAATTACACTAGAAATCAATACAAAAAAGTAACTGGAAAATTCCTAAATAAGTAGAAATTAGACTACACACTTCTGAATAACACATGGATCACAAAGAAATTCAGGAGATATTTTGAAATATTTTGGACTAAATTGAAATGAAAACCCAATTTATCAAAATTTGTGGGTTGCAATAAAATGCTAAATGGGTAATTTATGATACTGAATGCAGACATTAGAAAAGAAGGAAATTCTAAAGTCAGTTATTTAGGTTTCTGGCACAGGAAACTGGAAAAAGAAGAGTGAATTAAGTGCAATGTAAGAAGAAGAGAAGAAATGATAAGAATTAGAGCCTAATCAACAGAATGGAAAACAGGAGACCAACAGAGGCGGGTCAGAGAAACCACGAGCAGATTCTTTAAAACTGCAAGATGTTCTCATGTTGCACTTGGAGAAATTTGAAGCTCTAAATGCTTTCCTTTTAAAAAATAAAGAAAATAAACCAACCAAGTCAAAGGGTTTTTAAAATTGCAATGAATGCCTACCTAGAAACCAGAAAAAACTTATTAAAAATAAATTCAGAATAAATGAATCAGTAACTACTAAAAGAATGTGGTTATTAAATTGAAAAAGCCTAATAAAGTCAAGATCAAAATGGGTATACCTCATGAAAAACAATGAATATGAAAACAGTTAAAGAACAATAGAATAAACCTAATAGGACCATGGCAGTTATTTATAAGGGCAGATCAAGATCTCTCTTGGAGCTTAAATGTTATGGCTGT
>NW_011379351.1:0-1023 GCF_000754665.1 Bison bison bison
ACACTGCTCCTATAACAAACACCACATTTAAAAACCATAAACCTCTCTAGCTGAGGAAAAGACAATTCACAGAAGGTCCCAGACGCACTTGGAAATGACCACTCAGAGCCCCATTCCCATTCTAATCGGATCAGACATCCAAAATCTAATGCTAATGTGGACATCTGTCTTTGGCAGACAAGGGTGGGCAGACCAGCTGGGGAAGAAAGGATTATTTGATAAATGATACTGAAATAGCTGGCTATCCATAAGGAGAGAGTAAAATTAGATCCCTACCTCATGCCATAAGCCCCAATTCAAAGTGGATTACAAAGCAGCCTGCAAAGGCAAAACCTTAAGAGCATAAGCATCAATTAAAAAAGAAAAAAACCCAGTAAATTTGACAACACAAGAATTTTAAACTTTCGTGTGACAAAGGCACTAGAATTACGGTAAAGGTACAAGTCACAGACAAGCAAACCCCATCTGCAGAGCGCGTATGACTGACAAAGGACAGGAGCCACAGCATGCGTCTTTTTATAAAATCCCCCTATGAGACAGAAGAAGACAGGCTACCTGGTAAGAAAAGCGGGCCAAGGATGTGAACACCCTGGGACAAGCTGCTCACACTCACGGGTAAGCAGGGATGTAGAGAGCAAGGTGGGTAGAAGGAAGAAGTCAGTCCTGTTTTTCAAACGGGCAAAGCCTAGAAACTGTGAAGACTGCAGAGTTCAGGGGAGGACGTGGGCTGAAAGGAATTCTGCACGTGCTGGGGGCACTGCAGAGTTCAGGGGAGGACGTGGGCTGAAAGGAATTCTGCACGTGCTGGGGGCAGGGGCGCACCTCACTGGAGAGCATGCAATGTCGAGATGGTCACTTCCTGTAACCCAGAAAAGCCCCGTCTTACACCGGGCACACCCTGAGCCAGAGGGTGAGAAGACTGAGTGCTGCTGGCAACTGCAAAAGACTCAGAGACAGCTCAGATGTCTTTCAACAGGAGAATGGATAAGTTATAACACATTCATGCAGTGAAACCATAAAAGG
>NW_011379352.1:0-858 GCF_000754665.1 Bison bison bison
AGGTGGGGGTGGGGCTGGAGTAGTCTCAGTGCAACTTTCCCTGACCCCGGACCCTGCAGAGCACTGGTTGAGAAGGGCAGAGCAGCCCCTCATCTTTCACTGGATTTATGGGAAGTTCCTCCCCTTGTTCGTTTAGATATTAACTCAACCAGGACAAGCCAAGGCAAACAGACCAGCGCTGAGGTGGACAAGAGGACAAGCATCTTCCACCCACCGCCATGGACGTGCCCTGGGGCCTGGGGTTGCTGCTTCTCCTCCTGGGGATCCAGGCTGAGCCGCTGTGAGTCAGAACTGAGGGGACCCGGCCGCTGGCATGATTCCTTGCATTTGACCCCAGTCCATTGCTTCCCCCACTTGAATCCTCCTGTCCCCCCGTATATGTTCACTGGCAGGTACATCCTGGTGACCCCCCGGGTCCTGCGGATCGGCAGCCCAGAGACCATCCATGTGGAGGCTCATTCTGACTCCAGTGAGCCCCTCAGCCATCCCCTTGAGGTGAATCTCAGCGTGTGGGATTTCCCCATGAAGAATACTCGGGTGGCCAGGAGAGAGCTCGTTCTCTCAAAGGAAAACCACTTTATGGACCAAGCATCAGTGACGGTGGGTGACAGGCCAAGATGAGTGGGCTGGATATACTTACTGCTCCTCTTATGTCCTATTTTTTGTTTAACTTATTGAAGTATAGTTCATTTACAACGTTGTGTTAATTACTGCTGTACAGCAATAGGCTTCCCTGGTGGCTCAATGGTATAAAGTATCCACCAGCAGTGCAGGAGACTGGGATTCAACCCCTGGGCCAGGAAGATCCCCTGGAGAAGGGAATGGCTACCCACTCCAGTATTCTTGCCTGGAGAATTC
>NW_011379353.1:0-839 GCF_000754665.1 Bison bison bison
TTTCTACTTTATTGACTATACCAAAATCTTTGACTTTGTGGATCACAACAGACTGTGGAAAATTCTGAAAGAGATGGCAATACCAGACCACCTGACTTGCCTTTTGAGAAACCTGTATGCATGTCAGGAAGCAACAGTTAGAACTGGACATGGAAAAACAGACTGGTTCCAAATAGGGAAAGGAGTACATCAAGGTTGTATATATTGTCACCCTGCTTATTTAACTTATATGCGGATTACATAATGAGAAACACTGGACTGGAAGAAGCACAAGTTGGAATCAAGATTGCCAGGAGAAATACCAATAACCTCAGATATACAGATGACACCACACTTATGGAACAAAGTGAAGAAGAACTAAAGAGCCTCTTGATGCAAGTGAAAGAGGAGAATGAAAAAGCTGACTTAAAGCCCAACATTTAGAAAACTAAGATCATGGCATCCAGTCCCATCACTTCATGGCACTCTTATCCAGTGGCAGACTTTATTTTCGGGGTCTCCAAAATCACTGCAGATGGTGACTGCAGCCATGAAATAAAAGATGCTTGTTTTTCAGAGGGAAAGTTATGACCAACTTAGACAGCATATTAAAAAGCACAGACATTACTTTGTCCACAAAGGTCCATCTAGTCAAGGCTATGGTTTTTCCAGTAGTCATGTATTAATGTGAAACATAGACTATAAAGAAAGCTGAGCACCGTAGAATTGATGCTTTTGAACTGTGGTGTTGGAGAAGACTCTTAAAGAGTCCCTTGGACTGCAAGGATATCCAACCAGTTCATCCTAAAGGAGATCAGTCCTAAGTGTTCATTGGAAGGACTGATGTTGAAGCTGAAACT
>NW_011379354.1:0-855 GCF_000754665.1 Bison bison bison
ACCCTCACTCTTTCTCCTCAGAAACCAAGGAGGTCAAAGAGCACCTGAGGCCACTGGTATTTAGAGAAAACTGTGATGCCTGTAAAGATGAAATGCAATGGTCAAGAGGGTTTGGCTCATAGCTGCCCGGGCATGTACTCTGACATGCAGGGAACGTGGGTGTTGGAGAAAGGAGGTATAACAAGAAGGCACTTATTCCTCAATGCCAGGCATTGAGCAAAAGGTATGAGGACACGCAGATGTACAAGATACCAGGTTGCCTTCAAGAACTGCCCGAGACAGAGAAAGGAAAAGAGACGATGGTCAAACAGGGTGATGAGACTCTCAGAGGGATAAGCACAGGGTGCTGGAGAATGTCGAGGACTGGCTTCTCAAGGGAGGCGGTGTCTGACGTTAAGTCAACAGCGATGTGGAAAAGAGAGTCAGGCAGAGGGAAGGGCATACCCGAAAGGCTAGAGGAGCTGAGGGCATGGCTGAACTGGAAGACAGGGAGGAATTAGATCAAGAATTCACATCAGTGGGTTCAGACTTCTGAACGGAGGGGGTTTTCTCTGTGAAAGTTTTCACAGACAGGTGAAATAACGTGGCTTGTGGAAGAAAGATGACTAGAAAGATGATTCTGGCTGAAAAGTGTGTAAATTAAAGAGGAACAAGACAGGGAAGTCAGTTTGTGGCATTTGCAGTAACTCTGGAGAGTTGATGTTGGCTTACAGATGATGATATCAATCAGTCCGCAAACAGAATCAGAGAGGGTGGGTGATGGAAGGCTCAGCGGGTTAAATGACATGGCCAAGGTCACATGGCGAGGGAAATCAAAGCTGAGACTTAAATCAAGGACTTTCAAATCCAGTTCTC
>NW_011379355.1:0-866 GCF_000754665.1 Bison bison bison
ATCAGTGCATGCAGTCACGTAATCAGTGTAAGCTCAGCTTCGTGACCAGTGCATGATCAGCCACGTGATGAGTGCATGATCAGGCACGTGATCCGTGCATGATAACCAGGGTATCAGGGCATTATCAGCCACGTTATCAGTGCATGATCAGCCACGTGATCACTGCATGCACAGTCACATGATCAGTGTAAGCTCAGCTTCGTGATCAGTGCATGGTCAGCCAGGTGATCAGTGCATGATCAGGCACTTGATCAGTGCATGCACAGTTCCGTGATCAGAGTATGATCAGCTTCGGGATCAGTGCATGATCAGCCACCTGGTCAGTGCATGATGAAGCAGGTGTTCAGTGCATGATAAGTCATGTGATCAGTGTATGATAGCCAGGGTATCAGTGCATGATCAGGCACGTGATCAGTGCATGATCAGCCACGTGATCAGTTCAAGATCAGTCACGTGATCAGTGTATGATCAGCCACGTGATCAGTGCATGATAGCCACGTGACTAGTGCATGATCAGTCACGTCATCAGTGAGTGATCAGGCACGTCATCAGTGCATGATCAGGCACGTGATCAGTACATGATCAGCAACGTGATCAGTGCATGATAGCCCCCTGATCATTGCGTGATCAGCCACCTGATCAGTGCATGATCAGCCACGTGATCAGTGTATGATCCACCACGTGATCACTGCATGATCAGCCACATGATTAGTGCATGATCAGCCACGTGATCAGTGCATGATCAGCCACGTGATCAGTGTTTGATCAGCCACGTGATCAGTGCATGGTCAGCCACGTGATCAGTGCATGCACAGTCACGTGATCCGTGCATGATCAACCACGTGATCTGTGCATGATCAGGCACG
>NW_011379355.1:966-2063 GCF_000754665.1 Bison bison bison
CCGCAACGTGATTAGTGCATGATCAGCCACCAGATCAGTGCATGTTCAGCCTCGTGATCAGTGCATGATCACCCACGTGATCAGTGCATTCACAGTCACGTGATCAGAGTATGATCAGCTTCGTGATCAGTGCATGATCAGCCACGTGATGAGTGCATGATATGGCACGTGAAGAGAGCATGATCAGTCACGTGATCAGTGTATGATAGCCAGGGTATCAGTGCATGATCAGCCACGTGGTAAGTTCATGATCAGGCAGGTGATCAGTGCATTATAAGTCATGTGATCAGTGTTTGGCCAGCCACGTGATCAGTGCATGATCCACATCGTGATCAGTTTATGATCAGGCACGTGATCAGTGTATGACCAGCCACGTGATCAGTGTATGATCAGCCACGTCATCAGTGCATGATACACAACGTGATTAGTGCATGATCAGGCACGTGATCAGTACATGATCAGCCATGTTATCAGTGTATGCACAGTCATATGATCAGTGTATGATCACCTTCATGATCAGTGCATGATCAGCAACGGTATCAGTGCATGATTAGGCAAGTGATCAGTAATGATCAGTCACGTGATCTGGGCATGATCAGACACGTGATCAGTGCATGATAAGGCTCATGATCAGTGCATGGACAGTCACGTGATCAGTGCATGATCAGCCACGGGATCAGTGCATGCACAGTCAGGTGATCAGTGGATGATCATCTTTGTGATCAGTGCATGGGCAGCCATGTGATCAGTGCATGATAGCTACGTGATCTGTGCATGATCATCCACGTAATCAGTGCATGATTAGGCACGTGATCACTATATGATCAGTCACGTGATCAGTGCATGATCAGCCACATGTTCAGTGCATGATAGCGAAGTGATCAATGCATGATAGCTACGTGATCAGAGCATGCTCAGTCACATGATCAGTGCATGATCAGCCACGTGATCAGTGCATGGTCAGCCACGTGATCAGTGCATGCACAGTCACGTGATCCGTGCATGATCAACCACGTGATCTGTGCATGATCAGGCACGTGAAGAGTGAATGATTGGTCACGTGATGAGTGCATGATAGCCAGGTTATCAGTGCTTGA
>NW_011379355.1:4902-6786 GCF_000754665.1 Bison bison bison
GTGTATGATCAGCCACATGATTAGTGCATGATCAGCCACGTGATCAGTGTATGATCAGCCAAATGATCAGTGCATGATCAGGTAAGTGATCAGTGCATGATCAGACACGTGATCAATGTTTGATCAGCCACGTGATCAGTGCATGATCCGCAACGTGATTAGTGCATGATCAGCCACTAGATCAGTGCATGTTCAGCCTCATGATCAGTGCATGATCACCCACGTAATCAGTGCATTCACAGTCAAGTGATCAGAGTATGATCAGCTTCGTGATCAGTGCATGATCAGCCACGTGATGAGTGCATGATCAGGCACGTGAAGAGTGCATGATCAGTCACGTGATCAGAGTATGATAGCCATGTTATCAGTGCATGATCAGCCACGTGATCAGTGCATGCACAGTCACGTGATCAGTGTAAGCTCAGCTTCGTGATCAGTGCATGATCAGCCACGTGATCAGTGCATGATCAGGCACTTGATCACTGCATGCACAGTTACGTGAACAGTGTATGATCAGCTTCGTGATCAGTGCATGATCAGCCACGTGGTCAGTGCATGATCAGGCAGGCAATCAGTGCATGATAAGTCATGTGATCAGAGTATGATAGCCAGGGTATCAGTGCATGATCAGCCACGTGATCAGTGCATGCAGTCATGTGATCAGTGTAAGCTCAGCTTCGTGACCAGTGCATGATCAGCCACGTGATGAGTGCATGATCAGGCACGTGATCCGTGCATGATAACCAGGGTATCAGGGCATGATCAGGCACGTTATCAGTGCATGATCAGCCGCTTGATCAGTGCATGCACAGTCACATGATCAGTGTAAGCTCAGGTTCGTGATCAGTGCATGGTCAGGCACGTGATCAGTGCATGATCAGGCACTTGATCAGTGCATGCACAGTTACGTGATCAGAGTATGATCAGCTTCAGGATCAGTGCATGATCAGCCACGTGGTCAGTGCATGATCAGGCAGGTGATCAGTGCATGATAAGTCGTTGATCAATGTATGGCCAGCCATGTGATCAGTGCATGATCGCCACGTGATCAGTGTAAGATCAGGCAGGTGAAGAGTCCATGATCAGTCACGTGATCAGTTTATGATAGCTAGTTATCAGTGCATGATGAGCCACGTGATCAGTGCATGATCAGCCATGTGATCACTGTATGATCAGCCACGTATTCAGTGCATGGGGAGTCACGAGATCAGCCTATGATCAGCCACGTGACCAGTGCATGATAGCCAAGTGATCAATGCATGATACTACGTGATCAGTGCATGCACAGTCACATGATCAGTGCATGACTACCACGTGATCAGTGCATGATAGCACGTGATCAGTGCGTGATCAGTCACGGGATCAGTGTATGATCATCCACATAATCAGTGTATGATAGTCACGATCAGTGCATGATTGTCACGTGATCAGTGCATGATCAACCACTTTATCAGTGCATGATCAGCCACATGATCAGTGTATGATCAGTCACTTGATCAGTACATGCCCAGTCACGTGATCAGTGCATGATCAGCCACGTGATCATTGCATGCACAGTCACGTGACCAGTGCATGATCAGCCACGTGATCAGTGCATGATGAGGCACGTGATCAGTGTATGATAGCCAGGTTATCAGTGCTTGATCAGCCACGTGATCAGTGCATGATCAGCCACGTGATCAGTGCATGCACAGTCACGTGATCAGTGTATGATCAGGCACGTGATCAGTGCATGATCAGCCACGTGATCAGTGCATGATCAGCAAGTGATCAGGGCATGAACAGTCACGTGATCAGTGTATGATCAGCCACGTGATCAGTGCATGATAGCTACGTGATCTGTGCATGATCAGCCACGTAATCAGTGCATGATTAGGCACGTAA
>NW_011379356.1:0-6944 GCF_000754665.1 Bison bison bison
CGCCCTAACGCCCGAGCTCGCCCGGGGCCTCTGCCTCGGAGGGGAATCCCCGCTCGGGACAGCGCGACGCGGCGTCGCGGAGCGGCCAAGGCGGCAGACGAGGGCGGGCGGAGAGCGGGAGGCCGCGGCGGAGAGGCCCTCCTCGCGAGACTGCAGGGCCGCAGGCCAACCCGAGCAAGGGAGATTCTGCAGGGGGCTGGGCTGTGTGAACTGTGAGCTGGAACAGTGAAAGTAAAACAGAAAGAAAAAAATCACGGAAGACATTTTATTCTGTAATTTCAGAGTTGTTACTCAAGTATAAAAATACAAGTCTCAGAAGCCATAAAGGTAATGACTGAAAACTTGACTATGTAAGTGGTCTTCTAGTCTTTACCAAGCAAAGCCAGATGACAAGAAATGGGTGTGTGACAACATTTGTGTGACTACATGTATATTAAGAATGTTAATATCAGCATTAGGTAAAAACAGAATATTTAGAAAACACGGCAAGGAATCAGTTAAGTAAATTTTCAGTGCATTCACATAACACAAGATTGTCAATTTGCTTTTTGGTTTATTGCTGTTATTTAAATGAGTTAGATCCATAGGTATTGACTTGGAAAGATGTTGATGGCCAACTGCCAAATGATAACAGAAAGTTTTAGCACTTCCAGTGGTATATATATATATACCTTTTTAAAAAATGAAGCGGAAAAATAAAGAGTTAGAATAGCTAAAGCGCTTTTAAAGAGCAAGAATCAAGTCTTCCCTGTAGCCTGGTGTTTGGACAGAAAGATGTGCCAGAAATAAAGATGGGCCACACTACGTGCTTCTCTGCT
The DNA here is from genome assembly GCF_000754665.1 of Bison bison bison. Lineage (NCBI taxonomy): Eukaryota > Metazoa > Chordata > Mammalia > Artiodactyla > Bovidae > Bison > Bison bison. The sequence goes on from NW_011379356.1 coordinate 819, forward strand.
CCCTCCTACTATAGTCTTGGGAAGGCAGCTGGCATCTCAGCCCCTGCACCTCTCTGCTCCACTAACACCCACAGCCCCTGCAGGCAATCAGAACTCTGACTCTGCAGGCCTGGGATCCCTATGTCCACAGTCTCTTCCTTCACATCAGGAGCCTGTAGCAATTCACTTGGTTTGCCCAATCACCCATGCCCAGAGCTGCTGGCTCTAACATACACCTGTGCAGTCCTTCTCTCCATAAGCTTTGAGCTGATATCCCAAGGGAAGACCGTTTCCCTCACAAAACAGGTATGAACCACGGGAACAACTGGAAGTTTGCACCTGGACCCATTATACAAACTCTGTGTGCACACTCTACTCCCAAAGACACTACCCTTTTCACTATGCTGTTTGCATGGCATGGGCATTGCTTACTTGAAGCATCCAGGCTCACTTATGTGGCAGGAAGAAATACGAAGTACACACACACATGCGCGCGCACACCCACGCATACACACCCACGTACAAACATGGGGCACACACATAACCCAGTAGCTAATCTGGACTCCTGCTAGGGCTGGCAATGGTGGGAGCAGAAAAGAAATCGTTGTTGCTGCTTCTCGGGCCCTTTGCGCTGGCAGACCCTGGTTGCTTTGCTGACTTCACCGTGGGGAGTGCGGGCTTGGGGCGCCCTAGTCTGCAGTTTGCTGTCCAGCGCCCTGCACTTTATTCGGTCCACTCTACCCTCTCTCCTCAATGCAGAGTCACCGCTAAGAAATAAGAATCAACACACATTGCATTCAATTTCCAAATTTGAACAAAGATTAAGAACACAGAGAGAAATTGAATTATTGTGAAAAAGGTAGTGAGAAAATTTTATCTGTTTTGTAGCTACCAAAATGTTCAAATATAATCTATAAAAGCTTAATATTTTTTAAAATTAGGAAAAGTAAATAATCCCTCATTACTCCTTCTTGCCCATCACCACCTCTGCCCCAGCTTCTGTCACACTGAGCTCACCTGATGACAAGCCTGTTCTCCTGGTTTGGAGACTTCTTTCACACTCATCACTATCCTCTATGCTCACTACACACCTGAGGCCATTGTAGCCATTCACATGGTAAGTCAGGGGATTTTTCTCTAGTGAGCCTGAGGGTTGTAGTTTCTTCTTCTTCTTCTTTTTTTCTTTTAATAGAAACCTCTCCCATTTCTCCTCTAAAGTCACAACCTTTACAGATGCTGTAACAAGTGGGTGTGAATGATAGAAAGAGGGTGTTTCCATATCAGTCCCTGAGCTGCCAATGCCTAACAAAGTGGTGGATGTTACTGGCATTAGTATTTGCTGGGTGGTGTTAGAAGATCCAAGCTGAAAGGAGAAACCGGACAATTTGGCAAGACACAGATCAAACCTGGAATGAGAGCAAGTCCCTCTCATTGTTTCAAGGTCAAGAACTCAGCCACCACTGAACTCCTCTGCATCCTCCTGCAGGATGGTTGAAACTGACCAGATAAAGCTGAGGAGATGGAAAGAAGTCATGAGAGCCAAGCCTCTAAAGCCCTGCTAGATACTCCAGGCATGAGTCCCCAACCATTCACCTGGGGGTGACTCCTCTCACCAAACCACAGGCATGCAGAGATATGGGGAACCCTCCTCTCTCTGGGGTCAAAGGTAAAACACTAGGGGCTTCTGCTGCTGCTGCTAAGTCACTTCAGTCGTGTCCGACTCTGTGCGACCCCATAGACGGCAGCCCACCAGGCTCCCCTGTCCCTGGGATTCTCCAGGCAAGAACACTGGAGTGGGGTGCCATTGCCTTCTCCAAAAATACTATGGGCTACTCCCTGCATAAACCATGTAGTAATATTTCCATTTTACACAGAAAAAAAATGAAAGTCATGAGCTGTTATTCTCTGATAAGACTTACTTATTCAGAGTTTTAAAATTAATATTCAATTCCTATGATTTACATCAAATCCCAGGAAACCCTCACAATGATCACTTGGGGAATCTTGACTCCACAGAACAAACACCACTTTCAAACATTTCAATAACTTATTCTTGATCAAATGCATCAGGTGTTGTTCTCCAGTACCCACCGAAGTGGTTTAGAGTTCCCTGTCCTTCCTGCTGTGCCCTCAACTGACCCTTTGGATGCAAGTGCCTTCAGTCATCTTGAGTCCCCCCCCCACCCCCCAGGCTATGTGGGAATCAGGCAGCTTTGGAGCCTTAAGCTTAGTTCCATCATCCATGGCCTCAGATATGTGGCCAAGCGACTCTGAATCTTTTCAGTGGTGGGTGAAACAATCTAAGGGGTCATGCCTTGGTGGAAGGTCAGGCACTCTGGTCACACAGATAAGCTCTTAAACCCCCCACAGGAAAGAAGCAGGAGCACGTACATCATGAGTCCCCTGGTGGGTGTCACAGTCCCACAGGGCAGACACACTCATCAAATGCAGAGGAAGTTTAATTTGGGGTGAAATCTAGTTGACATCTTCAGAGACAGGGTGAAACACTACATGGATTTCTGCCCTACTAACTATTATTGGCAGAAACAGTCATCATTTCATAATTTTTGTTTAGGAAAGTATTTGCCTTTAAGGAAGAAAAAATAAACTAATTACATTCTTCATTGAACAAATTTATGTGCCCACTCAAAGCATATTCTGACATTAGTTGATGGTCTCCATCTTCTAAAAAGATAAGAAATATAATCATTTGTTTCATTTCACCCTGCTCATCTCCAGGTTTCCCATTTTCCCAGAAGGGTGTGCTTCCTCTGAGTACAAGTCCCACCTACTCTCTTGTCTTCATAAGAGAGCCAGGCCTCAGCCATAAGTTTGCCCTCGAAATAAATACCTCAGATGATCTAATGGCCACAGGAGAAAGAGAAGCAGTTGCTAATGTGCCGAGGACTTGGGTTCTCTCCCCAACTAATCTTCTGCCAAGCCTCCCTCCCCTCTGGGTTATTATCCTAAAGATGTCTGTGGACAGCAGCTGATGTGAAAGAGAAGAGGGTCTCCAGAGGCCCAGCACCACCCCATCTTCTCCCCCAGCAGCTCTAATTCTGGGTCTGGTTTCTTTTTTTGTTTGTTTTACCATGGGTGCTCTTTCTAGCCATCCTAGGATGTCCTTTAGAGTAGTTATTGAAAGATTCCCCAACCACCATCGGCCTCGTTTGCCACTTCTATACTTCCCTTCTGAAACTAAATTCAGTTCTTTCAAAAAGATTGAGTCCAGGGACTTCCCTGGAGGTGCAGTGGAGGGGACACAGGTTTGATCTCTGGTCTGGGAAGATCCCACATGCCACAGAGCAACCAAGCCTGTGCACCCCGAGTACTGAAGCATGCACACCCTGAAGCAGGTGCTCCACAACAGGAGAAGCCGCCACAGTGAGCAGCCCAAGCACCACAGTGAGGAGCAGCCTCTGCAGCACGAAGGCCACAAGCACAGAAAGTGGTGTGTGGCAGTGACGGCCCCATGCAGCCAAAGGAAGTAATTAATTAGCTGAATTTTTAGAAGACTGAGTCCAGAAAAAAAAGAATGACATTTCATTTCTCTTTATTTTCATTCTTCTTCTGACATTCTGTACCTGATTCTGTTAGATATTTAGGATGCTTACAGAACTCCAGATCACAGAAAAGGAGGAGTTCCCAGTGTGTTCAGCATCTCAGGGAACAGGCACACATCACTTGTGCTGAATAGTCCAAGGAGATGTGCGGGGAGCAATGAACCAAAACCACCAGAAAACTCCAAGAGGAGAGCAGCCCATGGAGCAGCTGTCTGCAGGGCTCACTCAGGGGCAGCAGAGGGCCCGCAGGCTGGCCGGGCTTCCTGAGCCCCCAGACTGCTGGGGAAGGTTGCCATCTCTCAGTGATGATTTAGACTCCCCATCAGAAAAGCCAGGCCTGATCTCAGCATCTCTGACTCAGTAAATACCTTCAGGACCCACTCCAAGTCCGCCCTCTCGTCCTGTCTCTCAGGCAGAACAAATGCAGTGTGGGCTAGGTCGCGGATCATCCTGGGGTGCTAAGGCCAGGGCTGGCCACATAACTCACCACCCGGGGATTCTCAGGGTCATAAGAACTTACCTACTTCCTCATTCAGGGTGAAGAACAGCAGTGGCTGTGACAGGCAGGACGTCCCAATAAGGCAAAGGGACAGGCAGAGTCAAGGTGAAGTGACAGGAGGCTGTCTGTGCGGGAAGCTGACCAGGGCAGCATGGCCAGCCCTCTGTTCAGGGACAGGCGGGCGCCCTTGTCACCAGAAGCAAATGCGAATCAGCCAGGGTCCAGGGCTGTGACTCACAGCAGGTAATGATGTCAGCTTTTTGGTCCCTGAACCAGGTGGGCACTTGTGAATCTGGGATGGCCAAGGAGAGCCAAGCCAGGTGGAAGATTGGCCCATGGAGCCTGCAGACCTTGACACCCACTGGGCGGAACACAGAGAGAAGTGCTGACTGCTCACCAACTCTCAGTGAGGGGAGGGCGGGAAGCTTTGGCCTGAGTCTCATTCCTAGGACCTAACTACAAGGTTAAAGATGGACCTGACCGTTACTAGATTTTTTTAAACAGAAGCCCAGGGTTCCTACTATACCCAGTTTCTAATGGGCCATGGTGAAGATGGAAGAAAATGTTAGCATCATTCCTTCATCATTCATTTGTAAATTCATCCTATATTTATTGGACATTTTTATCACTTGTGATAAAGAACAAAATCTCTCTTTAAGAAGCTCATTCTCTGCTGGTAATACAGAAAGTTACCCCCATCACAGGGCAATGGAGAGTCCACTCGCTCCACCCAGGAGTCTGGGGGCCCTGACAGTCTCAGAGGAGGGGAGGTTCAGGTGAGTCTTTAAAAGTGAGACTTTTTTCACCTGGAGGTGGAGGCAGCTCTTGTGAAGAACGGGAACGTTTGTGAAAATGAACCTCATTCCCTCTTCTCCTCTCAGGTGCTGGACCACATGGCACCCAGGGCTGTTCTTTGAAATCCCCACACCCCACAGTTACAGAGCATTTCCCTTCTCTCTGAAATTCCCCTGAAACACACTTCTCTTCCAGTGACAGGCAGCTCATTCCTCCACTGGCTTCAGGCCTTTACTTAAATGCTCCCTCCTGGGGGAGAGACCCCACACCACACACGGAAGGCATCAGCTCCATCCTTCTCTTCCACTTGTCCTGCTCTCTCTCTCTCTCTCTCTTATTTCTTGCATCTCTGACAGCCTCTAGGGATGGGGCTGTGGGTGAAGGGAGATGTGGGGAGAGGGTAGGGTGGTATCTTCTCTCCACAGGCTTTGCTGGAAAAGAAGCTGTTTTTCTTCAGACAAGGCATGAATATAAACTGCAGGTAAATTGAAACTTAAATTGAAGGTGTTAATACATTGAACATTAAGTGTGAAAGACAAAAAACATGAAACATTTTGGATAATACCTAACAGAATGCTATTATGATGTCTGAGGGATGAAGAACTTCTTTAAAAAGCCAAACAAATGGGTAAGCAAAAGATGGATAAATATGATCATGTTACAAGTAAGAACTGCTGCTCATCAAAAGACATCATAAAATGAGGAAAAGAAAAGCTAGGGAGTGGGAAGTGACATGTGCAACAAGTGTAAAGACCTTTCACCAATAAATATTTTTTAAAGTAGATGTCAAAAACACATTAATAGGCATTGCATGGAAGGTGAAACATGGAAGTCCAATGAACATTTAAAATGTGATCAATTTCACTTGTGATAAATTAAATACTAGATAAAATTGCAACAAAACACCATCTCACAGCTCACAGTTGAGCAAACATTTGTGAGTGACTATGAAAAGTCTGGCTCAGATGTGGAACAGAAGAAGCTGTCATTCCTTGTTAATCGGAATGGCAACTGTTGTAACATAGCACAGCTGCACAAGTGCACACCCTAGGTTTCATTAATTCCCATCCAGCTCATAAAGTAGATACATGTGAATGATATTCTTAACAGCAAAGAGCTGTAAAAAGCTCTAAAATCCAGCAACAATAGAATGGATAGATTCGGTACATTTAAAGTATGGACTACTATATACTGCTGCTAAGTAATTTCAGTCGTGTCCGACTCTGTGCGACCCCATAGATGACAGCCCACCAGACTCCCCCGTCCCTAGGATTCTCCAGGCAAGAACAC
>NW_011379357.1:0-892 GCF_000754665.1 Bison bison bison
GCTGCCGTCTATGGGGTCGCACAGAGTCGGACACGACTGAAGCGACTTAGCAGCAGCAGCAGAAAAGACAATTAACTAATTGCATTTTAACTAAAATTACTCATTTGACACTTACATACTCTCTTTTTTACTTCAAGTTACAGAATATGTTAACAGTTTCTGTTCAGGAAAGAGAGGCTTCTTATAAGACTTCTGAGTGCAGTATTTTCCAAAGACGTTGCAAGTCTCTTGTATTAACAAGAGGCATAAAGAAATACATTTTACGAGCAAGTGGTAGGTCACTTGCAGAGAACCATGCTGAGTTTATGGCTTCATTTATCAGAAAGCAACATTACCAAGAGTGTTTTTTTCCTCCAATCCTGGCTTTTTAAAGTACACTTTTTGAAAAAAAAATCATGAAATTACCTCTTCTTATCATTTATATTTTTATTTCTGATGAACACAACCCCATCAGTAAAATGGCACCCCAACCCATCTCCTATACTGAGCGTTATTATCATGGGACCAATTCAAAGTCCCACCTCCTCCATGAAAGCCTTCCCTGATCTCTACAACCCACATCACCGAGATCAACATAGTGGCAAGCACGTAAGTCCTAGAATCACACAGGATCTGGGTTCAGGCATTCAGCTAACTCTATAACCTTGGGCAAGTTACCTAGCCTCTCTGAGCTTCATTTTCCCTCCCTTTGAGGATTGAGCGACACCGTCTCTCTCAATGTGTGCTGCCTAGTGAGGCCACAGTAAATCTCAGTTTTATTCCCTTTTCCTTCCCCTGAAATCCTGTGGGATTTCTGATATGGAACCCATCTGACATAAGTGCACCCCTGTCTGATGGCCTTTATGGACTAGGTCACGCGCACCATTCTTGTGTGACGGCACGTCCTGACATA
>NW_011379358.1:0-1031 GCF_000754665.1 Bison bison bison
ACCCAGGTCTCCTGCATTGCAGGTGGATTCTTTACCAGCTGAGCCATGAGGGAAGGGTACATTATAGTCTCCAATTACTATTATTGCTATATCTTTTTTCTTCAGTTTTCTTTAATTTTTCCACTAAAGTATTTTTCTGTTCTGTAATCCATCCCAGGATCCCACATTGCATTTATTTTCTGTTTCTGCTTTGTTTCCTTTAACCTGTGACATTTTATCAATCTTTCATTTACCTTGACACTTCTGAGGAGTACCGGGTCAGTTATTTTGGAGAATATTTCTTATGCTTGGTTGTTCTGATGTTTTCTCATGATTAGATTAAGATTATGTCTTTTTTCAAGCATGATTCTCTGAAATGATGTTGACTTTCTCAGCACATCATATTAAATTGTTCAATGTGTAAATAGTCTTATTACTATTAATGTTTAACTTGATTGTTTGGTTAAGTTAGTTCTTGATGGATTTTGCTAGTGTAAACTTACAATTTCCCTTTTTGTATTAATGATTAACAAAAGTCTGGAAGAGATAAATTGAAACTACCAAAGCATCCTATTTTTGCTCAACTTTTTCCCACAGATTTTCACGTCCATTTCTGCAAAAATTACTACTGCAGTACCTGACTATTGGTAATCTTTTTTCCTTCTGTATTTGTTAATTGATATTTTTCTGTAAGAATTGAATTATCCTTCTAGTCCACTTTGTTATTTATATTAGTATCACTTCCAAAGGAGTTTATTCTACTGGGTTAAAATTTTAGCTCTGCCTTATTCATTTTCTTGTTCATTGGTGTCAGCTTTGGCTTTAGGATTTCTGTGGGCCTTTTGACAATAACTATTTTTTGGAGCACTTTTAAATTTTTTAACACTATAAGACATTCCGTGTGTTAAAAAAAATTAAAAAAAGAAATTGTACACAGAAGAACTGTACAAAAAAGATCTTCATGACCCAGATAATCATGATGGTATGATCACTCACCTAGAGCCAGACATCCTGGAATGTGAAGTCAAGTAGGCCTTAAAAAGCATCACTAC
>NW_011379359.1:0-1037 GCF_000754665.1 Bison bison bison
AGTCAGGGACCCTGATTCCTCCAGCTCCATTTTCCTTAAGATTGCTTTGGCTATTCAGGGTCTTTTGTGTTTGCATACAAATTCTAAAGATTTTGTTCAAAGTAAGGATTTTTAAATGGAATTTAAAGGGAATTAGTGACTGATCTGATCTGATCCTTAATTATCTGGGTGAGCCCTACCTGCAAGCACAAGTATCCTCATAAGAGAGAGGATGTGACAACAAAGAAGAAGGAGACAGTTTAAGGATAAAGCAGGTTTGCTACACTGCTGGCTTTAAGATTGGAGGGAAAGGCCATAAGCCAAAGAATGCAAATTTTTAGATTCTGGCAGCTGGAAAGACAAGGAAATACATTTTCCCCTAGAGCCTCTAGAGGGAGCACTACCATGCAGATGTATTTCTCCTGCCAGTGAAATTAATTTTGGACTTCTGGCCTCAAGAACTGTAATTATGGGGAATAAATTTGTGTTGTTTTAAGCCACCAAGTTAGTGGCACTGTTGCTACAGCAGTAGGAAAGTAATGCGCTCTGATAGGGCTTTGAGCAAGGCAGGGGGTGAAGCAGATCCAGGGGGAAATTCATAATTCCACTTTAGATTACGTTTAAGCTGCTATTATATATATAATCTATATCTTTAAAGATGTTATGTAATAGGTTGCATAAATAGGTCTGGAGTCAAAGGAGAGGTCTAGGCTGGAGATATGAGTGTGGGCATCGTTACCATGTGAATTTGTTAAATCCAGTGACCTGGAGGAGATCATGGAGGGATATATAGATAGAGAAGAGGTCACGGTTGGAGCCCTGAAGTACTCCAACACTTAAAGATCAGGAATGAGAGAGAGAGCCAACAGAGGAGACCAAGAAGGAATAACCTGAAAGGTAAGAAGAAAATGAGGAGAGGGTGGTTTTCCAGAAGCCAAGAGAAGAGTATTTTAAGGGAGAGTTAGTGGCCAATGGTATCAAAGGTTGCTGAAAGTATTTGTATGTTGTGAAGACTGAGAACTAACCTTGGATTCAGCACCACATGGATCACCTTGGCA
>NW_011379360.1:0-841 GCF_000754665.1 Bison bison bison
ACCTGGGTTCAATCCCTGGATTGGGAAGATTCCCTAGAGAAGGAAATGGCAACCCACTGCAGTATTCTTGCCTGGAAAATCCCATGAGCAAAGGAACCTGGCAGGCTACAGTTCATGGGGTTGCAAGAGTCAGACACAACTTAGTGACTAAGCCATCAAGAGAGTTGTTTAAGTCTAGTAAATCTAGACTGGAACAAAAGTACTTGTGGTTTCAGACTGTGAAATTTAAATCATTATAACTACACTCAAGCACATCTTTAATAATCAAAATAGGAGCCATTACAATTAATATCCATCTGAAAGCAGAGTTCCAAAGAAGAACAAGGAGAGATTAGACAGCCTTCTTATGTGAACAATGCAAAGCAACGGAGAAAAACAATAGAGTGGGAAAGAGTAAAGATCTCTTCAAGAAAACTGGAGATACCAAGGGAACATCTTATGTAAAGATGGACAGCATACAGGACAGAAACAGTAGGAACCTAACAAAGTAGAAGATATCAAGAAGAGGTGACAAGAATATACAGAACTGTACAGAAAAGGCCTTAAGACCCAAACAACCAATATGGTGTGATCACTAACTTAGAGACAGACATCCTTGGCTCTATGTGAAATCAAGTGGACCTTCCGAAGCATTACTACAAACAAAGCCAGTGGAGAGGATCAAATTCCAGTTGAACTATTTTAAATCCTAAAGGATGATGCTTTTTAAGTGCTGCACTCAATAAGCCAGAAAATCTAGAAAACTCAGCTGTGGCCACAGGACTGGAAAATGTCAGTTTTCATTCCAATCTCAAAGAAGGGCAATGCCAAAGAATGTTCAAACTACCACACAATTGCACAC
>NW_011379361.1:0-983 GCF_000754665.1 Bison bison bison
AGGAAGCGAATAAGTCACAATCCAGGTCTGCCATAAATTAGGGGGTGTAATCAGAAGGTTGGTAGGCGACAACAATGAAGAGAGTTGGGGAATGCACTTTGGCGGGAGGAAGAGAGAACAATAATCCTAAAGGGATGTGGGGGAGCCATGAAAGCCCCAACCTCACCTCCTGGGACACATGGTTTTGAGGCAGCTAAGGTTCCAGTTTATGGCAGGAGGTAGAGGACATGCCCTGATAAGAAGTTAAAGATATAAGTACTTTGGCCTTCACAGAGAGGCATTTCTAGAAGGCATAGTAAAGGCAACCTACTCCAGTATTCTTGTCTGGAGAATTCCATGGACAGAGGAGCCTGGTGGGCTAAATTCCATGGGGTCACAAAGAGTCAGACACAACTGAGCGACTAACACTTTCACTTTCACAGTAAGGGCACAGGAGGAGATGGAAGGAAGTGACTTGTGCCTGACTAGAAAATGAACAGGGCAGTATGAGGGTGAGCAGTGGCCAGAGAGCCTTGGGAAGTAAGGCACAATGGGATTAGTTCTGACAGTCTTTTGAGGATGACAATCAATTCACGTCAGGTTGGGGCCCAGAATATTTCATTCAGTGCTAGTCTTCATCTCTGGGATAGGCATATCTTTGGCCCCCATGAAGCAGTGTGAGGACTTATTATTATTAATCAGAATTAACGTGATGAAAGGGCCACAGCTTCTGAGGCAGCAGTTCCCTTGAGGCTGCCACAGCAGACAGGGGCTGGCAACTTGTACAAAGCCACTACTCAGGCCTCAGCCACTGAAATGTCTGACAGAGGCTCAGGCCTTCATCTCTTATAGTGTAACCTGAAACAGATTCTTTCTATCCATAACACACCTGTCAGAAATACTGGTATGGACTCTCCTCTCTCAGCTCCCTAGCATACACTAGACCAGCTTTGTAAGGATAGAGCCAAGTAGGAAATAAATACAGTAGAAGAATTTTTTTTAAA
>NW_011379362.1:0-857 GCF_000754665.1 Bison bison bison
TTTGTCTTCAGAAGTTATTTCCACCATTTTATCTTTCAGCTCACTGATTCGTTCTTCTGCTTCAGATATTCTGCTATTGATTCCTTCCAGAGCATTTTTAATTTCAGTAATTGTGTTGTTTATCTCTGTATGTTTATTCGTTAATCTGTCTAGGTCCTTGTTAATCAATTTTGCATTTTCTCCATTTTGTTTTCAAGGTTTTGGATCATCTTTACTATCACTATTCTTTTTCAGGGAGTTTGCCTATTCCCTCTTCATTTATTTGGACTTCTGCATTTCTAGTTTTGTCTTCATTGTGTAGTATTTCTCTGCCTATTTATTATTATTATTATTTTTTTTTTTTACTTATTGTGTTTGAGGTCTCCTTTTCCCAGGCTTCATGGTTGAATTCTTTCTTCCTTTTGGTTTTTGCCCTCCTAAGTTTGGTCCAGTTTTTTGTGTAAGCTTTGTAGGAGATTTGTGCTGAGTTTTTGTTTGTTTATTTGTTTGTTTTTCTTCTGATGGACAAGGCTGAGTGAGGTGATAATCCTGTCTGCTGGTGACTGGGTTTGTATTTTTGTTTTGTTTGTTGTTTAGATGAAGTGTCCTGCACAGGATGCTACTGGTGGTTGGGTGATACCGGGTCTTGTATCCAAGTGGCTTCCTTTGTGTCAGTTCTCACTATTAGATACTCCCTAGGGTTAGTTCTCTGGTAACCTGACACCTTGAAGTCAGTGCTCCCACTCCAAAGCCTCAGGGCTTGATCTTGTGTAAGGAACGAAGATTCCATAAGTGGTTTGTTATGGCATTTTGTTATGGCATTCAGTGAGATTTAAAAATATATTCAAAAATGAGAAACCAAAGATGAACCCCAGACA
>NW_011379363.1:0-1171 GCF_000754665.1 Bison bison bison
TGAATACCCTGATCCCCCTCAAAGTCTAATACATAAGACTCAATATCAGATTTCAAAAGAATATTTTATTCCTGTTAAATTTCATTTAAATACAAACCACTGAATAGGCTCTGAAATTCAGATGGACTGATTTTTTAAAAAATCATTTCATGTTGAAGTAATTTTATTTATTGAAAAATCTGAGGAGAGCCCTGGAACTCAGTAAAAAAACAAAAAAAATAGAGAGAGAGATATACATTAATTATTTTGGATAAGATTGCTTTTCACCCAGAAGGCCTAAGATCTGTGAATATTTTAAAACAGTCACTAGATTCTGGATGGAGACAAGTAAGTAAAGGCTAATGAATGACTAATCAGTAGATTACAAGAATGTTTCATAGGCTATACAAAATTATATCTTAAACAGGATGGAAAAATCATTTTACTGAAAATTACCGATGTATGCCAACTTGTTTAATCTTCAGTTTCCTTCAGTTCTAACCTTTAATATTAATTGCTTTCTTCATGCCCCTTTTCAGGATCTGCCGAACGTAATGACCAGGGAAAAATAGGTAGACAAAGTAAAGATTTGTGGTGAGCCAGATAGTAGTCATATACTTAAAGCTATGGTTTTTCCAGTAGTCATGTATGGATGTGAGAGTTGGACCATAAAAAAAAGCTGAGTACCAAAGAATTGACGCTTTTGAACTGTAGCATTGGAGAAAACTCTTGAGAGTCCCTTGGGCTGCAAGGAGATCAAACCAGTACCTCCTAAAGGAAATCAGTTCTGAATATTCATTGAAAGGACTGATACTGAAGCTGAAACTACAATACTTTAACCACCTGATGCGAAAAACTGACTCATTTGAAAAGACCCTGGTGATGGGGAAGATTGAAGGCAGGAGAACAGGATGACAGAGGATGAGATGGTTGGATGGCATCATCGACTCAATGGATATGACTTTGAGTAAATTCTGGGAATTGGTGATGGACAGGGAAGCCTGGCATGCTGCAGTCCATGGGGTCACAAAGAGTCGGACAGGACTGAGCAACTGAACTGAACTGAGACTTTTTCCATCTGTGCACAGACCATGTGGTTGATCTACATGACAAACCCCACTTCCTGTCTTGGGGGAGAGTCACAAGGAACCCAGGTACTATGTATATGTGCTCTCAGGCACTTAAAGACACT
>NW_011379364.1:0-823 GCF_000754665.1 Bison bison bison
CCCACTAGCGGGAAGGGGACACAGGGCAGAGGCTGCCCGAGTGGCCGTGTGCGGGTACCTCGCCGGGCGGGCAGGGACGCTGTGAGCAGGGAGTGGAAGGTCTGGCCTCCGGACGCGCCGCGCTCGTGCTGGACCTCCACCAGGTGGGCCATGTAGTCTGCAGGGACACCGCGGGTGACCGCACGCAGGGCGGGGGCTCCTCCCCACCGCGCCCACAGAGCCCCTTGCCTCCCCGGGACCGCAAGCGGCGTCTGAGGCGGCCGTCCGCTTGGAGCCCCTGCCCGGGGCGCTCGGCACGGCCTGGTGCTCACTCTTGTCCATGATGTTCTGCTCCAGGGTCTGGGGGTCGTGGGCCACGGCCTGGTCCAGGTACTGCAGCAGCTTGCTCATGCTGGACACGGGGATGCCGAAGGACTGCACGAACAGCAGCAGCTGCTGCGGCTCCAGGTCCTGCAGGGCTGTGGGCAGCTCCCCTCAGCGGCCGGGCGCAGGGCCGGACAGCCCCAAGGGCAGCCACTGGGTCCCCCAGCCCCCGCCCCGCGTCAGACTTGCCCACGTGTGTCCTGTTTCCCAAACCAACTCACCCCCTACCTGCCTGGCCTCCCCAGCTACTGGGCACCCTTCCTCCTCCCTGCAGGCTGCCCCAGCCCACCCCACAGTCCAGACCAACTGCCTCCCTCCCTCCTCCAGCACCCCATTCTCTCTGGGGCCTTGTAAGGCCGTAACAGCTTGCACATAGAGACAGCTCCCTGAAGAGTCTAGACGTGAGCCGGATAATAGACGTCCCAGAACGTGCCAGAGGCCCCCGAGCTGCCTTCTTTCC
>NW_011379365.1:0-722 GCF_000754665.1 Bison bison bison
GGTCCAGGGGTCAAGACTCCACTCTCCAATACATTGGACACAGGTTCCATCCCTGGCCAGGGAACTGAGATCCCACACGCCATGCAGCGTGGACAAAAAAAAAATAGAAACATAATCTGAATTGAACCGTAAGAAAACATCAAACAAACCCAAACTGAACGATGTTCTGCAAAAGTGGCCTGCACTTTCCGAAACTCTTATCATCAGGAACAAAAAAGGCAGGCTTAAGAGCCATTCAGACTGAAGGGGAGTGAAGTGACCAGACAACACAAGACAATATATGACCCTGGGTGAAATCCTGCGGAAGAAAAACCACTAAAAGGGACAGTTTTAGGACAACTGATGAAAACTGAATACGTGCCATGGATTAGCCAATAGGGCTTCCCAGGTGTCTCAGTGGTGAAGAATCCGCCTGCCAATGCAGAAGACAGAGGTTCAAGCCCTGGGTCGGGAAGATCCCCTGGCTATAGTCTAGGGGTTTGCAAAGAGTCAGACATGACTGAGAGACTGAGCATGCGTGGACTGTATAGCACTGAAACTATATTCAATATCCTGTGATAAACCATTATGAAAAAAGAAAATATATATATGCATAACTAAATCACTTTACTTTACTGTAATTACAGCAGAAATTAATGCAATTAGTTGCATTGTAAACCAACTACAGGAAATCAGTCCTGAATATTCATTGGAAGGACTGATGCTGAAACTAAAGCTCCAAT
>NW_011379366.1:0-604 GCF_000754665.1 Bison bison bison
ATCCAAACTCCCACGGCCGGCAGGAGGGGGGGGGCAGGCGCCCCACCGTTTGGGGTTCTGCCTCCTTCCTGCCGGCCGTGGGAGTTTGGATCTCTGACTCCAGCTGCCTCCATCTGGCAGCTAGATGTGCGCCCAGTCATCTCTTTTATCCCAGCAGAGTTCTCCATGGGCCCCAGATTGCCCTTGCTTGCCGCGCTGATTGTCTGAAACTCTGTGTAATAGTCGCTCCTCTGAGTGGAAGCTGCTTCCACATTTGGTGGTTAGCGGTTAAGGGTCAGTTAACAGGTGTCACATTTGCAACCCATCCTCACCCCGATCTTTTGGAACTGAAATGTTGTGGTCATTCAAATTGCACAAGCTGCCTGGCGCTGCCCTAGATGCTGGGGCTATCATTCAGTGCTGGCTGGACCCCCCGGGAGCCCGCATCTGGCGAGGAGAGGACGCGTGCACAGTGCCTCTCCAGGTGTAGGGCTGGTGCTCAGGGCTGGGGGCGGGATGGGCTCAGGTTCTGATTTGGCGGCGATGGTGCTGCTGGGCCTTGAAGCGTGAGTGGGGTTTCTCCATGTCCAGGCCGCTGGGTGCTGGTGGGTAGTCACGTGTCTGA
>NW_011379367.1:0-923 GCF_000754665.1 Bison bison bison
GGTATAAACGTCATCTGAGGGTCATAAAACACTCTCTGAAAGTAAACTTTACCCTATGGGAAGCAAACATTCAATGCACCAAATTCCATTTTGTGCCCTGCAGACAGGAATTCTGAAAAGAATATTCTGAAACAGAAAACTCATCTTTTATAGGTAAGCACTCTATCATAGAAACCCAGGAATGGAAAATGGGCTCCTCATCCTCCTAGGCCATCCTGGTTTATAACTCTAAGAATGATGATTATGTTCCAAATTTTAAAGATCCCTAGAAATGGCCATTGTAAAATCTCTCTTGACAGCAAATTTCTATCATAAACACACTATCTTTAAAATTCTTCCATATGTTTAACCTAAGTCTTTCATAGTAGCAATGCAATGCTGACTGCACCTTTCTGCTTCAGTGAAAGTATTCATTCATTCTTGTATTCATTCATTCATGTTTTAACCCAATTCAAACAAAATTGTTTTTGAATGAGCATCATGGTAAAGGTCATAGGTAATAGTATAAAAGGTATATGGGGATATGAGAAATATTCTCTGCCCCCCTGAATAGGCATAAACAACCTTTATTTGAATAATTATTAAGAGCAATGTATAGAAACAGCTACTCTTTTGTGGAAAATATGGAGGACCAGGGGGACACGTTGAATTGTCCCAAGAACAATAACTAATAAATTTATAATCTATCTGAGAAACTCGATTGGTCAAATGCTCTAGGTTTTTCAATAGATAAATCTGAAGAAAAAGCAAGTGATGGAGAGTAATCTGCTGGTTAAAAGAAACCTAAAAGATATATTCAGTTTTATAACAAACAGACAAGATAAAGTATGTAGATGTACATTAAATGAAAAACAAAAAAAAAAAACTATTAAACCATCTAGAGATGAATGGATAAAGAAGATGTGGTATGTGTATGTATATCT
>NW_011379368.1:0-916 GCF_000754665.1 Bison bison bison
GAATACTTCTACATTGGCAAAAAGGAGCCAAATGGGTTTGACTAATAATCAGGGAAAATTCCAAATCAACATCCTGTGGTAAAAATGTGGAGGGGAGAAACATGAAAATGCATTGTATCAGTTAAACATTAACCTAGCCTCTTAGGAAAAACTAATTTCTTCTTATTGTTTAATCTGCTGAGTTCATTTTTTAGTTTGTCATAACTTTTACCTATAGAAACTTTGAAATTTTTGACATTTTAAATCACTTACACTTGGAAAATATATTTTTGAAGAAAAAGTTTTAAAGTAGTTTAAGAGAAATAAATGCGGTTATTTTCTCTGAGATGAAAGAATTTTTGAATCAAGATGTGCAATTTTAAATCTCTTGAAAATATTATTTTTGGATGGCAGATTGACCATGATGATACTTGTGTCTGGTTGCATGTAACCATTCATCAGTTGAACTCTTATTCAATCTATTCAAGTTCCTATACTATTTTCATGCTGCTGTTAGGGGAAGTTGGAATTGCTTTTAGTGGAAAAGCAAGCTCTGACTCAGGAGTGAACTCAGTTAGAAATGGGTACACTCTGCTTGGGGTTAAAAAAAGAAAAAGGTTTTCCCTTTGGATAATAGTGGACTTCTGAAAGCAAATTGTATTTACTGATATTCATAGTATATTATATTGTAAATTTTGGCAAAGTCAACTAAGCACCGTACTAAATTAAAGCAATAGTAACTAAGGAAATATGGATGCTGTATTTTAGTTATTAAATACAGCAGTTTTAATATTTATGTGCAGAATCATGTTATTGTATATGATTTCTACTTAGTAACTACTATGGAGTATAAATCTTAAGTTTAAGATATTGTCAGTTTATAAGTAGCATAGTTCATTGAAAATGCATAAATATATACTCGTTAAAAATTCAGATA
>NW_011379369.1:0-1088 GCF_000754665.1 Bison bison bison
AATATTGTGTTGGTTTTTGCCATATATCAACATGAATCCGCCACAGGTATACACGTTTTCCCCATCCTGAACCCTCCTCCCTCCTCCCTCCCTGTGCCATCCCTCTGGCTCATCCCATCGCAGCAGCCCCAATTGTTGAGATAGGAGACCACCTTCAGCAACAATGGCAAGAACAAGGAGCAACTTTATGGTGCTCTCAAGTTACAGCATACAGAGCCTCACATGGCTTGACATGTCTGTGTGGGCTTGATGCCACTGAAACAAGCAGTGTGTTTCAAAGTTAAAAACAATAATGTAATAGCCATTAAAAAAAAAAAAACACACAGTAATTTCTAATCACCTATGCTAAAGCTTGTTGTAATTATAACAAGTCCCAAGAAACCTGAGAATAAAGAATTTGTCATCATTTAATGATGCTTACAGTAAATGAGTGATTTGTTTTCTTTTATAAATTTTAAACATTTTATTGTGCAACTTAACACACTGATTTTGGGGAAACTTCAAAAGGTGTGAAAATAAGCTATGTAAACTAAAATAATATTTTTGCTAAAAAATGATTGGTTCAGAATGATACCAAATTATTATTTTGTCTGGAAGATTGTTCCCAGTCTAAATACTGCTACTGCTGCTGCTAAGTCGCTTTAGTCGTGTCCGACTCTGTGCAACCCCATACAGGGCAGCCCACCAGGCACTCCAGTCCCTGGGATTCTCCAGGCAAGAACATTGGAGTCTGTTGCCATTTCCTTCTCCAAGTCTAAATACAGTCATGCTTTATTCCCTTGAAGTACCACAACATTTGTAATCTGAGTTCTGTACCTTTTTTCCTATGTTACATATTTTAAAGTACACATTTCAGTTCTGATATATCTATTAATTTTTTTATTGACTATAACTCTTTAGTAAAACATATGCACATGTAATGATGAATAATATATAAGCATGTCTACATATACATATATGTATTGTTTTGATACATGTATCAAGATGTACATATATCTTGATAAGATTTTATAACTTTTAATCTATAAGGGCCAACCACAAATTTTAATATGATGTTCAACACAGACTTTGATGAGAAATAATGTACC